>NC_134825.1:116641075-116753007 GCF_004210375.1 Tachypleus tridentatus
TCTGAGAGTAAGAACAAAGATAGAAGAACCAGTTAGACTCTACTAGCTGAAACATCTGAGAGTAAGAACAAAGATAGAAGAACCAGTTAGACTCTACTAGCTGAAACATCTGAGAGTAAGAACAAAGATAGAAGAACCAGTTAGACTCTACTAGCTGAAACATCTGAGAGTAAGAACAAAGATAGAAGAACAAGTTAGACTCTACTAGCTGAAACATCTGAGAGTAAGAACAAAGATAGAAGAACCAGTTAGACTCTACTAGCTGAAACATCTGAGAGAAAGAACAAAGATAGAAGAACCAGTTAGACTCTACTAGCTGAAACATCTGAGAGTAAGAACAAAGATAGAAGAACCAGTTAGACTCTACTAGCTGAAACATCTGAGAGAAAGAACAAAGATAGAAGAACCAGTTAGACTCTACTAGCTGAAACATCTGAGAGAAAGAACAAAGATAGAAGAACCAGTTAGACTCTACTAGCTGAAACATCTGAGAACAAAGATAGAAGAACCAGTTAGAACAAAGAGAGAAAGAAGAACCAAGTTAGACTCTACTAGCTGAAACATCTGAGAGTAAGAACAAAGATAGAAGAACCAGTTAGACTCTACTAGCTGAAACATCTGAGAGAAAGAACAAAGATAGAAGCACCAGTTAGACTCTACTAGCTGAAACATCTGAGAGTAAGAACAAATATAGAAGAACCAGTTAGATTCTACTAGCTGAAACATCTGAGAGTAAGAACAAAGATAGAAGAACCAGTTAGACTCTACTAGCTGAAACATCTGAGAGAAAGAACAAAGATAGAAGAACCAGTTAGACTCTACTAGCTGAAACATCTGAGAGAAAAGAATAAAGATAGAAAAAACAAGTTAGACTGTACTAGATGAATCATCTGAGAGTAAGAACAAAGATAGAATAACCAGTTAGACTCTACTAGCTGAAACATCTGAGAGTAAGAACAAAGATAGAAGAACCAGTTAGACTCTACTAGCTGAAACATCTGAGAGTAAGAACAAAGATAGAAGAACCAGTTAGACTCTACTAGCTGAAACATCTGAGAGTAAGAACAAAGATAGAAGAACCAGTTAGACTCTACTAGCTGAAACATCTGAGAGTAAGAACAAAGATAGAAGAACCAGTTAGACTCTACTAGCTGAAACATCTGAGAGAAAGAACAAAGATAGAAGAACCAGTTAGACTCTACTAGCTGAAACATCTGAGAGAAAAAACAAAGATAGAAGAACCAGTTAGACTCTACTAGCTGAAACATCTGAGAGTAAGAACAAAGATAGAAGAACCAGTTAGACTCTACTAGCTGAAACATCTGAGAGTAAGAACAAAGATAGAAGAACCAGTTAGACTCTACTAGCTGAAACATCTGAGAGTAAGAACAAAGATAGAAGAACCAGTTAGACTCTACTAGCTGAAACATCTGAGAGTAAGAACAAAGATAGAAGAACCAGTTAGACTCTACTAGCTGAAACATCTGAGAGTAAGAACAAAGATAGAAGAACCAGTTAGACTCTACTAGCTGAAACATCTGAGAGTAAGAACAAAGATAGAAGAACCAGTTAGACTCTACTAGCTGAAACATCTGAGAGTAAGAACAAAGATAGAAGAACCAGTTAGACTCTACTAGCTGAAACATCTGAGAGTAAGAACAAAGATAGAAGAACCAGTTAGACTCTACTAGCTGAAACATCTGAGAGTAAGAACAAAGATAGAAGAACCAGTTAGACTCTACTAGCTGAAACATCTGAGAGTAAGAACAAAGATAGAAGAACCAGTTAGACTCTACTAGCTGAAACATCTGAGAGTAAGAACAAAGATAGAAGAACCAGTTAGACTCTACTAGCTGAAACATCTGAGAGAAAGAACAAAGATAGAAGAACCAGTTAGACTCTACTAGCTGAAACATCTGAGAGAAAGAACAAAGATAGAAGAACCAGTTAGACTCTACTAGCTGAAACATCTGAGAGAAAGAACAAAGATAGAAGAACCAGTTAGACTCTACTAGCTGAAACATCTGAGAGTAAGAACAAAGATAGAAGAACCAGTTAGACTCTACTAGCTGAAACATCTGAGAGTAAGAACAAAGATAGAAGAACCAAGTTAGACTCTACTAGCTGAAACATCTGAGAGTAAGAACAAAGATAGAAGAACCAGTTAGACTCTACTAGCTGAAACATCTGAGAGAAAAAGAAGAACAAAGATAGAAGAACCAGTTAGACTCTACTAGCTGAAACATCTGAGAGTAAGAACAAAGATAGAAGAACCAGTTAGACTCTACTAGCTGAAACATCTGAGAGTAAGAACAAAGATAGAAGAACCAGTTAGACTCTACTAGCTGAAACATCTGAGAGTAAGAACAAAGATAGAAGAACCAGTTAGACTCTACTAGCTGAAACATCTGAGAGAAAGAACAAAGATAGAAGAACCAGTTAGACTCTACTAGCTGAAACATCTGAGAGAAAGAACAAAGATAGAAGAACCAGTTAGACTCTACTAGCTGAAACATCTGAGAGAAAGAACAAAGATAGAAGAACCAGTTAGACTCTACTAGCTGAAACATCTGAGAGTAAGAACAAAGATAGAAGAACCAGTTAGACTCTACTAGCTGAAACATCTGAGAGTAAGAACAAAGATAGAAGAACCAGTTAGACTCTACTAGCTGAAACATCTGAGAGAAAGAACAAAGATAGAAGAACCAGTTAGACTCTACTAGCTGAAACATCTGAGAGTAAGAACAAAGATAGAAGAACCAGTTAGACTCTACTAGCTGAAACATCTGAGAGTAAGAACAAAGATAGAAGAACCAGTTAGACTCTACTAGCTGAAACATCTGAGAGTAAGAACAAAGATAGAAGAACCAGTTAGACTCTACTAGCTGAAACATCTGAGAGTAAGAACAAAGATAGAAGAACCAGTTAGACTCTACTAGCTGAAACATCTGAGAGTAAGAACAAAGATAGAAGAACCAGTTAGACTCTACTAGCTGAAACATCTGAGAGTAAGAACAAAGATAGAAGAACCAGTTAGACTCTACTAGCTGAAACATCTGAGAGTAAGAACAAAGATAGAAGAACCAGTTAGACTCTACTAGCTGAAACATCTGAGAGAAAGAACAAAGATAGAAGAACCAGTTAGACTCTACTAGCTGAAACATCTGAGAGTAAGAACAAAGATAGAAGAACCAGTTAGACTCTACTAGCTGAAACATCTGAGAGAAAGAACAAAGATAGAAGAACCAGTTAGACTCTACTAGCTGAAACATCTGAGAGTAAGAACAAAGATAGAAGAACCAGTTAGACTCTACTAGCTGAAACATCTGAGAGTAAGAACAAAGATAGAAGAACCAGTTAGACTCTACTAGCTGAAACATCTGAGAGAAAGAACAAAGATAGAAAGAAGAACCAGTTAGACTCTACTAGCTGAAACATCTGAGAGTAAGAACAAAGATAGAAGAACCAGTTAGACTCTACTAGCTGAAACATCTGAGAGTAAGAACAAAGATAGAAGAACCAGTTAGACTCTACTAGCTGAAACATCTGAGAGAAAGAACAAAGATAGAAGAACCAGTTAGACTCTACTAGCTGAAACATCTGAGAGTAAGAACAAAGATAGAAGAACCAGTTAGACTCTACTAGCTGAAACATCTGAGAGTAAGAACAAAGATAGAAGAACCAGTTAGACTCTACTAGCTGAAACATCTGAGAGAAAGAACAAAGATAGAAGAACCAGTTAGACTCTACTAGCTGAAACATCTGAGAGTAAGAACAAAGATAGAAGAACCAGTTAGACTCTACTAGCTGAAACATCTGAGAGTAAGAACAAAGATAGAAGAACCAGTTAGACTCTACTAGCTGAAACATCTGAGAGTAAGAACAAAGATAGAAGAACCAGTTAGACTCTACTAGCTGAAACATCTGAGAGTAAGAACAAAGATAGAAGAACCAGTTAGACTCTACTAGCTGAAACATCTGAGAGTAAGAACAAAGATAGAAGAACCAGTTAGACTCTACTAGCTGAAACATCTGAGAGAAAGAACAAAGATAGAAGAACCAGTTAGACTCTACTAGCTGAAACATCTGAGAGAAAGAACAAAGATAGAAGAACCAGTTAGACTCTACTAGCTGAAACATCTGAGAGTAAGAACAAAGATAGAAGAACCAGTTAGACTCTACTAGCTGAAACATCTGAGAGTAAGAACAAAGATAGAAGAACCAGTTAGACTCTACTAGCTGAAACATCTGAGAGAAAGAACAAAGATAGAAGAACCAGTTAGACTCTACTAGCTGAAACATCTGAGAGTAAGAACAAAGATAGAAGAACCAGTTAGACTCTACTAGCTGAAACATCTGAGAGAAAGAACAAAGATAGAAGAACCAGTTAGACTCTACTAGCTGAAACATCTGAGAGAAAGAACAAAGATAGAAGAACCAGTTAGACTCTACTAGCTGAAACATCTGAGAGTAAGAACAAAGATAGAAGAACCAGTTAGACTCTACTAGCTGAAACATCTGAGAGAAAGAACAAAGATAGAAGAACAAAGAAACATCTGAGAAAGAACAAAGATAGAAGAACCAGTTAGACTCTACTAGCTGAAACATCTGAGAGTAAGAACAAAGATAGAAGAACCAGTTAGACTCTACTAGCTGAAACATCTGAGAGTAAGAACAAAGATAGAAGAACCAGTTAGACTCTACTAGCTGAAACATCTGAGAGTAAGAACAAAGATAGAAGAACCAGTTAGACTCTACTAGCTGAAACATCTGAGAGAAAGAACAAAGATAGAAGAACCAGTTAGACTCTACTAGCTGAAACATCTGAGAGTAAGAACAAAGATAGAAGAACCAGTTAGACTCTACTAGCTGAAACATCTGAGAGTAAGAACAAAGATAGAAGAACCAGTTAGACTCTACTAGCTGAAACATCTGAGAGAAAGAACAAAGATAGAAGAACCAGTTAGACTCTACTAGCTGAAACATCTGAGAGTAAGAACAAAGATAGAAGAACCAGTTAGACTCTACTAGCTGAAACATCTGAGAGTAAGAACAAAGATAGAAGAACCAGTTAGACTCTACTAGCTGAAACATCTGAGAGAAAGAACAAAGATAGAAGAACCAGTTAGACTCTACTAGCTGAAACATCTGAGAGAAAGAACAAAGATAGAAGAACCAGTTAGACTCTACTAGCTGAAACATCTGAGAGTAAGAACAAAGATAGAAGAACCAGTTAGACTCTACTAGCTGAAACATCTGAGAGTAAGAACAAAGATAGAAGAACCAGTTAGACTCTACTAGCTGAAACATCTGAGAGTAAGAACAAAGATAGAAGAACCAGTTAGACTCTACTAGCTGAAACATCTGAGAGAAAGAACAAAGATAGAAGAACCAGTTAGACTCTACTAGCTGAAACATCTGAGAGTAAGAACAAAGATAGAAGAACCAGTTAGACTCTACTAGCTGAAACATCTGAGAGTAAGAACAAAGATAGAAGAACCAGTTAGACTCTACTAGCTGAAACATCTGAGAGTAAGAACCAAGAAAAAAGAACCAGTTAGACTGTACTAGCTGAAACATTTGAGAGAAAAACAAAGATAAAATAACGAATTAGACTCTACTAGCTGAAACATCTGCGAGTAAGAACAAAGATAGAAGAACCAGTTAGACTCTACTAGCTGAAACATCTGAGAGAAAGAACAAAGATAGAAGAACCAGTTAGACTCTACTAGCTGAAACATCTGAGAGTAAGAACAAAGATAGAAGAACCAAGTAGACTCTACTAGCTGAAACATCTGAGAGAAAGAACAAAGATAGAAGAACCAGTTAGACTCTACTAGCTGAAACATCTGAGAGAAAGAACAAAGATAGAAGAATTAGTTAGAATCTACTAGCAGAAATATCTGAGAGAAAGGACAAATATAGAAAAACCAGTTAAACTGCACTAGCTGAAACATCTGAGAGTAAGAACAAAGATAGAAGAACCAGTTAGACTCTACTAGCTGAAACATCTGAGAAACATCTGAGAGTAAGAACAAAGATAGAAGAACCAGTTAGACTCTACTAGCTGAAACATCTGAGAGTAAGAACAAAGATAGAAGAACCAGTTAGACTCTACTAGCTGAAACATCTGAGAGTAAGAACAAAGATAGAAGAACCAGTTAGACTCTACTAGCTGAAACATCTGAGAGTAAGAACAAAGATAGAAGAACCAGTTAGACTCTACTAGCTGAAACATCTGAGAGTAAGAACAAAGATAGAAGAACCAGTTAGACTCTACTAGCTGAAACATCTGAGAGAAAGAACAAAGATAGAAGAACCAGTTAGACTCTACTAGCTGAAACATCTGAGAGTAAGAACAAAGATAGAAGAACCAGTTAGACTCTACTAGCTGAAACATCTGAGAGTAAGAACAAAGATAGAAGAACCAGTTAGACTCTACTAGCTGAAACATCTGAGAGTAAGAACAAAGATAGAAGAACCAGTTAGACTCTACTAGCTGAAACATCTGAGAGTAAGAACAAAGATAGAAGAACCAGTTAGACTCTACTAGCTGAAACATCTGAGAGTAAGAACAAAGATAGAAGAACCAGTTAGACTCTACTAGCTGAAACATCTGAGAGAAAGAACAAAGATAGAAGAACCAGTTAGACTCTACTAGCTGAAACATCTGAGAGAGAAGAACCAAAGACTCTACTAGCTGAAACATAGAGTAAGAACAAAGATAGAAGAACCAGTTAGACTCTACTAGCTGAAACATCTGAGAGTAAGAACAAAGATAGAAGAACCAGTTAGACTCTACTAGCTGAAACATCTGAGAGTAAGAACAAAGATAGAAGAACCAGTTAGACTCTACTAGCTGAAACATCTGAGAGTAAGAACAAAGATAGAAGAACCAGTTAGACTCTACTAGCTGAAACATCTGAGAGAAAGAACAAAGATAGAAGAACCAGTTAGACTCTACTAGCTGAAACATCTGAGAGTAAGAACAAAGATAGAAGAACCAGTTAGACTCTACTAGCTGAAACATCTGAGAGTAAGAACAAAGATAGAAGAACCAGTTAGACTCTACTAGCTGAAACATCTGAGAGTAAGAACAAAGATAGAAGAACCAGTTAGACTCTACTAGCTGAAACATCTGAGAGAAATAACAAAGATAGAAGAACCAGTTAGACTCTACTAGCTGAAACATCTGAGAGTAAGAACAAAGATAGAAGAACCAGTTAGACTCTACTAGCTGAAACATCTGAGAGTAAGAACAAAGATAGAAGAACCAGTTAGACTCTACTAGCTGAAACATCTGAGAGTAAGAACAAAGATAGAAGAACCAGTTAGACTCTACTAGCTGAAACATCTGAGAGAAAGAACAAAGATAGAAGAACCAGTTAGACTCTACTAGCTGAAACATCTGAGAGTAAGAACAAAGATAGAAGAACCAGTTAGACTCTACTAGCTGAAACATCTGAGAGTAAGAACAAAGATAGAAGAACCAGTTAGACTCTACTAGCTGAAACATCTGAGAGTAAGAACAAAGATAGAAGAACCAGTTAGACTCTACTAGCTGAAACATCTGAGAGAAAGAACAAAGATAGAAGAACCAGTTAGACTCTACTAGCTGAAACATCTGAGAGAAAGAACAAAGATAGAAGAACCAGTTAGACTCTACTAGCTGAAACATCTGAGAGTAAGAACAAAGATAGAAGAACCAGTTAGACTCTACTAGCTGAAACATCTGAGAGTAAGAACAAAGATAGAAGAACCAGTTAGACTCTACTAGCTGAAACATCTGAGAGTAAGAACAAAGATAGAAGAACCAGTTAGACTCTACTAGCTGAAACATCTGAGAGTAAGAACAAAGATAGAAGAACCAGTTAGACTCTACTAGCTGAAACATCTGAGAGTAAGAACAAAGATAGAAGAACCAGTTAGACTCTACTAGCTGAAACATCTGAGAGTAAGAACAAAGATAGAAGAACCAGTTAGACTCTACTAGCTGAAACATCTGAGAGTAAGAACAAAGATAGAAGAACCAGTTAGACTCTACTAGCTGAAACATCTGAGAGTAAGAACAAAGATAGAAGAACCAGTTAGACTCTACTAGCTGAAACATCTGAGAGTAAGAACAAAGATAGAAGAACCAGTTAGACTCTACTAGCTGAAACATCTGAGAGAAAGAACAAAGATAGAAGAACCAGTTAGACTCTACTAGCTGAAACATCTGAGAGTAAGAACAAAGATAGAAGAACCAGTTAGACTCTACTAGCTGAAACATCTGAGAGTAAGAACAAAGATAGAAGAACCAGTTAGACTCTACTAGCTGAAACATCTGAGAGTAAGAACAAAGATAGAAGAACCAGTTAGACTCTACTAGCTGAAACATCTGAGAGTAAGAACAAAGATAGAAGAACCAGTTAGACTCTACTAGCTGAAACATCTGAGAGTAAGAACAAAGATAGAAGAACCAGTTAGACTCTACTAGCTGAAACATCTGAGAGTAAGAACAAAGATAGAAGAACCAGTTAGACTCTACTAGCTGAAACATCTGAGAGTAAGAACAAAGATAGAAGAACCAGTTAGACTCTACTAGCTGAAACATCTGAGAGTAAGAACAAAGATAGAAGAACCAGTTAGACTCTACTAGCTGAAACATCTGAGAGTAAGAACAAAGATAGAAGAACAAGTTAGACTCTACTAGCTGAAACATCTGAGAGTAAGAACAAAGATAGAAGAACCAGTTAGACTCTACTAGCTGAAACATCTGAGAGAAAGAACAAAGATAGAAGAACCAGTTAGACTCTACTAGCTGAAACATCTGAGAGAAAGAACAAAGATAGAAGAACCAGTTAGACTCTACTAGCTGAAACATCTGAGAGTAAGAACAAAGATAGAAGAACCAGTTAGACTCTACTAGCTGAAACATCTGAGAGAAAGAACAAAGATAGAAGAATCAGTTAGACTCTACTAGCTGAAACATCTGAGAGAAAGAACAAAGATAGAAGAACCAGTTAGACTCTACTAGCTGAAACATCTGAGAGTAAGAACAAAGATAGAAGAACCAGTTAGACTCTACTAGCTGAAACATCTGAGAGTAAGAACAAAGATAGAAGAACCAGTTAGACTCTACTAGCTGAAACATCTGAGAGTAAAACAAAGAACAAAGATAGAAGAACCAGTTAGACTCTACTAGCTGAAACATCTGAGAGTAAGAACAAAGATAGAAGAACCAGTTAGACTCTACTAGCTGAAACATCTGAGAGTAAGAACAAAGATAGAAGAACCAGTTAGACTCTACTAGCTGAAACATCTGAGAGTAAGAACAAATATAGAACCTCCAGTTAGACTCTACTAGCTGAAACATCTGAGAGTAAGAACAAAGATAGAAGAACCAGTTAGACTCTACTAGCTGAAACATCTGAGAGTAAGAACAAAGATAGAAGAACCAGTTAGACTCTACTAGCTGAAACATCTGAGAGTAAGAACAAAGATAGAAGAACCAGTTAGACTCTACTAGCTGAAACATCTGAGAGAAAGAACAAAGATAGAAGAACCAGTTAGACTCTACTAGCTGAAACATCTGAGAGTAAGAACAAAGATAGAAGAACCAGTTAGACTCTACTAGCTGAAACATCTGAGAGTAAGAACAAAGATAGAAGAACCAGTTAGACTCTACTAGCTGAAACATCTGAGAGTAAGAACAAAGATAGAAGAACCAGTTAGACTCTACTAGCTGAAACATCTGAGAGTAAGAACAAAGATAGAAGAACCAGTTAGACTCTACTAGCTGAAACATCTGAGAGTAAGAACAAAGATAGAAGAACCAGTTAGACTCTACTAGCTGAAACATCTGAGAGTAAGAACAAAGATAGAAGAACCAGTTAGACTCTACTAGCTGAAACATCTGAGAGTAAGAACAAAGATAGAAGAACCAGTTAGACTCTACTAGCTGAAACATCTGAGAGAAAGAACAAAGATAGAAGAACCAGTTAGACTCTACTAGCTGAAACATCTGAGAGTAAGAACAAAGATAGAAGAACCAGTTAGACTCTACTAGCTGAAACATCTGAGAGTAAGAACAAAGATAGAAGAACCAGTTAGACTCTACTAGCTGAAACATCTGAGAGAAAGAACAAAGATAGAAGAACCAGTTAGACTCTACTAGCTGAAACATCTGAGAGTAAGAACAAAGATAGAAGAACCAGTTAGACTCTACTAGCTGAAACATCTGAGAGTAAGAACAAAGATAGAAGAACCAGTTAGAACATCTGAGAGAAAGAACAAAGATAGAAGAACCAGTTAGACTCTACTAGCTGAAACATCTGAGAGAAAGAACAAAGATAGAAGAACCAGTTAGACTCTACTAGCTGAAACATCTGAGAGTAAGAACAAAGATAGAAGAACCAGTTAGACTCTACTAGCTGAAACATCTGAGAGAGTAAGAACAAAGATAGAAGAACCAGTTAGACTCTACTAGCTGAAACATCTGAGAGTAAGAACAAAGATAGAAGAACCAGTTAGACTCTACTAGCTGAAACATCTGAGAGAAAGAACAAAGATAGAAGAACCAGTTAGACTCTACTAGCTGAAACATCTGAGAGTAAGAACAAAGATAGAAGAACCAGTTAGACTCTACTAGCTGAAACATCTGAGAGTAAGAACAAAGATAGAAGAACCAGTTAGACTCTACTAGCTGAAACATCTGAGAGTAAGAACAAAGATAGAAGAACCAGTTAGACTCTACTAGCTGAAACATCTGAGAGTAAGAACAAAGATAGAAGAACCAGTTAGACTCTACTAGCTGAAACATCTGAGAGAAAGATAGAACAAAGATAGAAACATCTGAAAGAACAAAGATAGAAGAACAGTTAGACTCTACTAGCTGAAACATCTGAGAGTAAGAACAAAGATAGAAGAACCAGTTAGACTCTACTAGCTGAAACATCTGAGAGTAAGAACAAAGATAGAAGAACCAGTTAGACTCTACTAGCTGAAACATCTGAGAGAAAGAACAAAGATAGAAGAACCAGTTAGACTCTACTAGCTGAAACATCTGAGAGTAAGAACAAAGATAGAAGAACCAGTTAGACTCTACTAGCTGAAACATCTGAGAGTAAGAACAAAGATAGAAGAACCAGTTAGACTCTACTAGCTGAAACATCTGAGAGAGTTAGAAGAACAAAGACAAAGATAGAAGAACCAGTTAGACTCTACTAGCTGAAACATCTGAGAGAAAGAACAAAGATAGAAGAACCAGTTAGACTCTACTAGCTGAAACATCTGAGAGTAAGAACAAAGATAGAAGAACCAGTTAGACTCTACTAGCTGAAACATCTGAGAGTAAGAACAAAGATAGAAGAACCAGTTAGACTCTACTAGCTGAAACATCTGAGAGTAAGAACAAAGATAGAAGAACCAGTTAGACTCTACTAGCTGAAACATCTGAGAGTAAGAACAAAGATAGAAGAACCAGTTAGACTCTACTAGCTGAAACATCTGAGAGTAAGAACAAAGATAGAAGAACCAGTTAGACTCTACTAGCTGAAACATCTGAGAGTAAGAACAAAGATAGAAGAACCAGTTAGACTCTACTAGCTGAAACATCTGAGAGTAAGAACAAAGATAGAAGAACCAGTTAGACTCTACTAGCTGAAACATCTGAGAGAAAGAACAAAGATAGAAGAACCAGTTAGACTCTACTAGCTGAAACATCTGAGAGTAAGAACAAAGATAGAAGAACCAGTTAGACTCTACTAGCTGAAACATCTGAGAGTAAGAACAAAGATAGAAGAACCAGTTAGACTCTACTAGCTGAAACATCTGAGAGAAAGAACAAAGATAGAAGAACCAGTTAGACTCTACTAGCTGAAACATCTGAGAGAAAGAACAAAGATAGAAGAACCAGTTAGACTCTACTAGCTGAAACATCTGAGAGAAAGAACAAAGATAGAAGAACCAGTTAGACTCTACTAGCTGAAACATCTGAGAGTAAGAACAAAGATAGAAGAACCAGTTAGACTCTACTAGCTGAAACATCTGAGAGTAAGAACAAAGATAGAAGAACCAGTTAGACTCTACTAGCTGAAACATCTGAGAGAAAGAACAAAGATAGAAGAACCAGTTAGACTCTACTAGCTGAAACATCTGAGAGTAAGAACAAAGATAGAAGAACCAGTTAGACTCTACTAGCTGAAACATCTGAGAGTAAGAACAAAGATAGAAGAACCAGTTAGACTCTACTAGCTGAAACATCTGAGAGTAAGAACAAAGATAGAAGAACCAGTTAGACTCTACTAGCTGAAACATCTGAGAGTAAGAACAAAGATAGAAGAACCAGTTAGACTCTACTAGCTGAAACATCTGAGAGTAAGAACAAAGATAGAAGAACCAGTTAGACTCTACTAGCTGAAACATCTGAGAGTAAGAACAAAGATAGAAGAACCAGTTAGACTCTACTAGCTGAAACATCTGAGAGAAAGAACAAAGATAGAAGAACCAGTTAGACTCTACTAGCTGAAACATCTGAGAGTAAGAACAAAGATAGAAGAACCAGTTAGACTCTACTAGCTGAAACATCTGAGAGAAAGAACAAAGATAGAAGAACCAGTTAGACTCTACTAGCTGAAACATCTGAGAGTAAGAACAAAGATAGAAGAACCAGTTAGACTCTACTAGCTGAAACATCTGAGAGTAAGAACAAAGATAGAAGAACCAGTAGAAGAACATCTGAGAGTAAGAACAGATAGAAGAACTTAGACTCTACTAGCTGAAACATCTGAGAGTAAGAACAAAGATAGAAGAACCAGTTAGACTCTACTAGCTGAAACATCTGAGAGTAAGAACAAAGATAGAAGAACCAGTTAGACTCTACTAGCTGAAACATCTGAGAGTAACAAAGATAGAAGATAGAAGAACCAGTTAGACTCTACTAGCTGAAACATCTGAGAGTAAGAACAAAGATAGAAGAACCAGTTAGACTCTACTAGCTGAAACATCTGAGAGTAAGAACAAAGATAGAAGAACCAGTTAGACTCTACTAGCTGAAACATCTGAGAGTAAGAACAAAGATAGAAGAACCAGTTAGACTCTACTAGCTGAAACATCTGAGAGTAAGAACAAAGATAGAAGAACCAGTTAGACTCTACTAGCTGAAACATCTGAGAGTAAGAACAAAGATAGAAGAACCAGTTAGACTCTACTAGCTGAAACATCTGAGAGTAAGAACAAAGATAGAAGAACCAGTTAGACTCTACTAGCTGAAACATCTGAGAGAAATAACAAAGATAGAAGAACCAGTTAGACTCTACTAGCTGAAACATCTGAGAGTAAGAACAAAGATAGAAGAACCAGTTAGACTCTACTAGCTGAAACATCTGAGAGTAAGAACAAAGATAGAAGAACCAGTTAGACTCTACTAGCTGAAACATCTGAGAGAAAGAACAAAGATAGAAGAACCAGTTAGACTCTACTAGCTGAAACATCTGAGAGTAAGAACAAAGATAGAAGAACCAGTTAGACTCTACTAGCTGAAACATCTGAGAGTAAGAACAAAGATAGAAGAACCAGTTAGACTCTACTAGCTGAAACATCTGAGAGTAAGAACAAAGATAGAAGAACCAGTTAGACTCTACTAGCTGAAACATCTGAGAGTAAGAACAAAGATAGAAGAACCAGTTAGACTCTACTAGCTGAAACATCTGAGAGAAAGAACAAAGATAGAAGAACCAGTTAGACTCTACTAGCTGAAACATCTGAGAGAAAGAACAAAGATAGAAGAACCAGTTAGACTCTACTAGCTGAAACATCTGAGAGTAAGAACAAAGAACCAGTAGAACTAGCTGAAACATCTGAGTTAGACTCTACTAGCTGAAACATCTGAGAGTAAGAACAAAGATAGAAGAACCAGTTAGACTCTACTAGCTGAAACATCTGAGAGAAAGAACAAAGATAGAAGAACCAGTTAGACTCTACTAGCTGAAACATCTGAGAGTAAGAACAAAGATAGAAGAACCAGTTAGACTCTACTAGCTGAAACATCTGAGAGTAAGAACAAAGATAGAAGAACCAGTTAGACTCTACTAGCTGAAACATCTGAGAGTAAGAACAAAGATAGAAGAACCAGTTAGACTCTACTAGCTGAAACATCTGAGAGTAAGAACAAAGATAGAAGAACCAGTTAGACTCTACTAGCTGAAACATCTGAGAGTAAGAACAAAGATAGAAGAACCAGTTAGACTCTACTAGCTGAAACATCTGAGAGTAAGAACAAAGATAGAAGAACCAGTTAGACTCTACTAGCTGAAACATCTGAGAGAAGAACAAAGATAGAAGAACCAGTTAGACTCTACTAGCTGAAACATCTGAGAGTAAGAACAAAGATAGAAGAACCAGTTAGACTCTACTAGCTGAAACATCTGAGAGTAAGAACAAAGATAGAAGAACCAGTTAGACTCTACTAGCTGAAACATCTGAGAGTAAGAACAAAGATAGAAGAACCAGTTAGACTCTACTAGCTGAAACATCTGAGAGTAAGAACAAAGATAGAAGAACCAGTTAGACTCTACTAGCTGAAACATCTGAGAGTAAGAACAAAGATAGAAGAACCAGTTAGACTCTACTAGCTGAAACATCTGAGAGTAAGAACAAAGATAGAAGAACCAGTTAGACTCTACTAGCTGAAACATCTGAGAGTAAGAACAAAGATAGAAGAACCAGTTAGACTCTACTAGCTGAAACATCTGAGAGTAAGAACAAAGATAGAAGAACCAGTTAGACTCTACTAGCTGAAACATCTGAGAGTAAGAACAAAGATAGAAGAACCAGTTAGACTCTACTAGCTGAAACATCTGAGAGTAAGAACAAAGATAGAAGAACCAGTTAGACTCTACTAGCTGAAACATCTGAGAGTAAGAACAAAGATAGAAGAACCAGTTAGACTCTACTAGCTGAAACATCTGAGAGAAAGAACAAAGATAGAAGAACCAGTTAGACTCTACTAGCTGAAACATCTGAGAGTAAGAACAAAGATAGAAGAACCAGTTAGACTCTACTAGCTGAAACATCTGAGAGAAAGAACAAAGATAGAAGAACCAGTTAGACTCTACTAGCTGAAACATCTGAGAGAAAGAACAAAGATAGAAGAACCAGTTAGACTCTACTAGCTGAAACATCTGAGAGAAAGAACAAAGATAGAAGAACCAGTTAGACTCTACTAGCTGAAACATCTGAGAGTAAGAACAAAGATAGAAGAACCAGTTAGACTCTACTAGCTGAAACATCTGAGAGAAAGAACAAAGATAGAAGAACCAGTTAGACTCTACTAGCTGAAACATCTGAGAGAAAGAACAAAGATAGAAGAACCAGTTAGACTCTACTAGCTGAAACATCTGAGAGAAAGAACAAAGATAGAAGAACCAGTTAGACTCTACTAGCTGAAACATCTGAGAGTAACAAAGATAGAAGAACCAGTTAGACTCTACTAGCTGAAACATCTGAGAGTAAGAACAAAGATAGAAGAACCAGTTAGACTCTACTAGCTGAAACATCTGAGAGTAAGAACAAAGATAGAAGAACCAGTTAGACTCTACTAGCTGAAACATCTGAGAGTAAGAACAAAGATAGAAGAACCAGTTAGACTCTACTAGCTGAAACATCTGAGAGTAAGAACAAAGATAGAAGAACCAGTTAGACTCTACTAGCTGAAACATCTGAGAGTAAGAACAAAGATAGAAGAACCAGTTAGACTCTACTAGCTGAAACATCTGAGAGAAAGAACAAAGATAGAAGAACCAGTTAGACTCTACTAGCTGAAACATCTGAGAGTAAAGAACAAAGATAGAAGAACCAGTTAGACTCTACTAGCTGAAACATCTGAGAGAAAGAACAAAGATAGAAGAACCAGTTAGACTCTACTAGCTGAAACATCTGAGAGAAAGAACAAAGATAGAAGAACCAGTTAGACTCTACTAGCTGAAACATCTGAGAGTAAGAACAAAGATAGAAGAACCAGTTAGACTCTACTAGCTGAAACATCTGAGAGTAAGAACAAAGATAGAAGAACCAGTTAGACTCTACTAGCTGAAACATCTGAGAGTAAGAACAAAGATAGAAGAACCAGTTAGACTCTACTAGCTGAAACATCTGAGAGTAAGAACAAAGATAGAAGAACCAGTTAGACTCTACTAGCTGAAACATCTGAGAGTAAGAACAAAGATAGAAGAACCAGTTAGACTCTACTAGCTGAAACATCTGAGAGTAAGAACAAAGATAGAAGAACCAGTTAGACTCTACTAGCTGAAACATCTGAGAGTAAGAACAAAGATAGAAGAACCAGTTAGACTCTACTAGCTGAAACATCTGAGAGTAAGAACAAAGATAGAAGAACCAGTTAGACTCTACTAGCTGAAACATCTGAGAGTAAGAACAAAGATAGAAGAACCAGTTAGACTCTACTAGCTGAAACATCTGAGAGTAAGAACAAAGATAGAAGAACCAGTTAGACTCTACTAGCTGAAACATCTGAGAGTAAGAACAAAGATAGAAGAACCAGTTAGACTCTACTAGCTGAAACATCTGAGAGTAAGAACAAAGATAGAAGAACCAGTTAGACTCTACTAGCTGAAACATCTGAGAGTAAGAACAAAGATAGAAGAACCAGTTAGACTCTACTAGCTGAAACATCTGAGAGTAAGAACAAAGATAGAAGAACCAGTTAGACTCTACTAGCTGAAACATCTGAGAGTAAGAACAAAGATAGAAGAACCAGTTAGACTCTACTAGCTGAAACATCTGAGAGTAAGAACAAAGATAGAAGAACCAGTTAGACTCTACTAGCTGAAACATCTGAGAGTAAGAACAAAGATAGAAGAACCAGTTAGACTCTACTAGCTGAAACATCTGAGAGTAAGAACAAAGATAGAAGAACCAGTTAGACTCTACTAGCTGAAACATCTGAGAGAAAGAACAAAGATAGAAGAACCAGTTAGACTCTACTAGCTGAAACATCTGAGAGTAAGAACAAAGATAGAAGAACCAGTTAGACTCTACTAGCTGAAACATCTGAGAGTAAGAACAAAGATAGAAGAACCAGTTAGACTCTACTAGCTGAAACATCTGAGAGTAAGAACAAAGATAGAAGAACCAGTTAGACTCTACTAGCTGAAACATCTGAGAGTAAGAACAAAGATAGAAGAACCAGTTAGACTCTACTAGCTGAAACATCTGAGAGTAAGAACAAAGATAGAAGAACCAGTTAGACTCTACTAGCTGAAACATCTGAGAGTAAGAACAAAGATAGAAGAACCAGTTAGACTCTACTAGCTGAAACATCTGAGAGTAAGAACAAAGATAGAAGAACCAGTTAGACTCTACTAGCTGAAACATCTGAGAGAAAGAACAAAGATAGAAGAACCAGTTAGACTCTACTAGCTGAAACATCTGAGAGTAAGAACAAAGATAGAAGAACCAGTTAGACTCTACTAGCTGAAACATCTGAGAGTAAGAACAAAGATAGAAGAACCAGTTAGACTCTACTAGCTGAAACATCTGAGAGTAAGAACAAAGATAGAAGAACCAGTTAGACTCTACTAGCTGAAACATCTGAGAGTAAGAACAAAGATAGAAGAACCAGTTAGACTCTACTAGCTGAAACATCTGAGAGAAAGAACAAAGATAGAAGAACCAGTTAGACTCTACTAGCTGAAACATCTGAGAGTAAGAACAAAGATAGAAGAACCAGTTAGACTCTACTAGCTGAAACATCTGAGAGTAAGAACAAAGATAGAAGAACCAGTTAGACTCTACTAGCTGAAACATCTGAGAGAAAGAACAAAGATAGAAGAACCAGTTAGACTCTACTAGCTGAAACATCTGAGAGTAAGAACAAAGATAGAAGAACCAGTTAGACTCTACTAGCTGAAACATCTGAGAGTAAGAACAAAGATAGAAGAACCAGTTAGACTCTACTAGCTGAACATCTGAGTTAGAACAAAGATAGAAGAACCAGTTAGACTACTAGCTGAAACATCTGAGAGTAAGAACAAAGATAGAAGAACCAGTTAGACTCTACTAGCTGAAACATCTGAGAGAACAAAAGAACAAAGATAGAAGAACCAGTTAGACTCTACTAGCTGAAACATCTGAGAGTAAGAACAAAGATAGAAGAACCAGTTAGACTCTACTAGCTGAAACATCTGAGAGTAAGAACAAAGATAGCTGAAACATCTGAGAGAAAGAACAAAGATAGAAGAACCAGTTAGACTCTACTAGCTGAAACATCTGAGAGTAAGAACAAAGATAGAAGAACCAGTTAGACTCTACTAGCTGAAACATCTGAGAGAAAGAACAAAGATAGAAGAACCAGTTAGACTCTACTAGCTGAAACATCTGAGAGTAAGAACAAAGATAGAAAACCAGTTAGAACTAGCTGAAACATCTGAGAGAAGAACAAAGATAGAAGAACCAGTTAGACTACTAGCTGAAACATCTGAGAGTAAGAACAAAGATAGAAGAACCAGTTAGACTCTACTAGCTGAAACATCTGAGAGAAAGAACAAAGATAGAAGAACCAGTTAGACTCTACTAGCTGAAACATCTGAGAGAAAGAACAAAGATAGAAGAACCAGTTAGACTCTACTAGCTGAAACATCTGAGAGAAAGAACAAAGATAGAAGAACCAGTTAGACTCTACTAGCTGAAACATCTGAGAGTAAGAACAAAGATAGAAGAACCAGTTAGACTCTACTAGCTGAAACATCTGAGAGTAAGAACAAAGATAGAAGAACCAGTTAGACTCTACTAGCTGAAACATCTGAGAGTAAGAACAAAGATAGAAGAACCAGTTAGACTCTACTAGCTGAAACATCTGAGAGTAAGAACAAAGATAGAAGAACCAGTTAGACTCTACTAGCTGAAACATCTGAGAGTAAGAACAAAGATAGAAGAACCAGTTAGACTCTACTAGCTGAAACATCTGAGAGTAAGAACAAAGATAGAAGAACCAGTTAGACTCTACTAGCTGAAACATCTGAGAGTAAGAACAAAGATAGAAGAACCAGTTAGACTCTACTAGCTGAAACATCTGAGAGAAAGAACAAAGATAGAAGAACCAGTTAGACTCTACTAGCTGAAACATCTGAGAGTAAGAACAAAGATAGAAGAACCAGTTAGACTCTACTAGCTGAAACATCTGAGAGTAAGAACAAAGATAGAAGAACCAGTTAGACTCTACTAGCTGAAACATCTGAGAGAAAGAACAAAGATAGAAGAACCAGTTAGACTCTACTAGCTGAAACATCTGAGAGTAAAGAACAAAGATAGAAGAACCAGTTAGACTCTACTAGCTGAAACATCTGAGAGTAAGAACAAAGATAGAAGAACCAGTTAGACTCTACTAGCTGAAACATCTGAGAGTAAGAACAAAGATAGAAGAACCAGTTAGACTCTACTAGCTGAAACATCTGAGAGTAAGAACAAAGATAGAAGAACCAGTTAGACTCTACTAGCTGAAACATCTGAGAGTAAGAACAAAGATAGAAGAACCAGTTAGACTCTACTAGCTGAAACATCT
This sequence comes from Tachypleus tridentatus, assembly GCF_004210375.1. Taxonomy (NCBI): domain Eukaryota; kingdom Metazoa; phylum Arthropoda; class Merostomata; order Xiphosura; family Limulidae; genus Tachypleus; species Tachypleus tridentatus. Next base: position 116,660,637 of record NC_134825.1, read on the forward strand.
GAGAGTAAGAACAAAGATAGAAGAACCAGTTAGACTCTACTAGCTGAAACATCTGAGAGTAAGAACAAAGATAGAAGAACCAGTTAGACTCTACTAGCTGAAACATCTGAGAGTAAGAACAAAGATAGAAGAACCAGTTAGACTCTACTAGCTGAAACATCTGAGAGTAAGAACAAAGATAGAAGAACCAGTTAGACTCTACTAGAAGAACCAGTCTACTAGCTGAAACATCTGAGAGAGTAAGAACAAAGATAGAAGAACCAGTTAGACTCTACTAGCTGAAACATCTGAGAGTAAGAACAAAGATAGAAGAACCAGTTAGACTCTACTAGCTGAAACATCTGAGAGTAAGAACAAAGATAGAAGAACCAGTTAGACTCTACTAGCTGAAACATCTGAGAGTAAGAACAAAGATAGAAGAACCAGTTAGACTCTACTAGCTGAAACATCTGAGAGTAAGAACAAAGATAGAAGAACCAGTTAGACTCTACTAGCTGAAACATCTGAGAGTAAGAACAAAGATAGAAGAACCAGTTAGACTCTACTAGCTGAAACATCTGAGAGAAAGAACAAAGATAGAAGAACCAGTTAGACTCTACTAGCTGAAACATCTGAGAGTAAGAACAAAGATAGAAGAACCAGTTAGACTCTACTAGCTGAAACATCTGAGAGTAAGAACAAAGATAGAAGAACCAGTTAGACTCTACTAGCTGAAACATCTGAGAGTAAGAACAAAGATAGAAGAACCAGTTAGACTCTACTAGCTGAAACATCTGAGAGTAAGAACAAAGATAGAAGAACCAGTTAGACTCTACTAGCTGAAACATCTGAGAGAAAGAACAAAGATAGAAGAACCAGTTAGACTCTACTAGCTGAAACATCTGAGAGTAAGAACAAAGATAGAAGAACCAGTTAGACTCTACTAGCTGAAACATCTGAGAGTAAGAACAAAGATAGAAGAACCAGTTAGACTCTACTAGCTGAAACATCTGAGAGAAAGAACAAAGATAGAAGAACCAGTTAGACTCTACTAGCTGAAACATCTGAGAGTAAGAACAAAGATAGAAGAACCAGTTAGACTCTACTAGCTGAAACATCTGAGAGTAAGAACAAAGATAGAAGAACCAGTTAGACTCTACTAGAAACATCTGAAACATCTGAGAGAAAGAACAAAGATAGAAGAACCAGTTAGACTCTACTAGCTGAAACATCTGAGAGTAAGAACAAAGATAGAAGAACCAGTTAGACTCTACTAGCTGAAACATCTGAGAGTAAGAACAAAGATAGAAGAACCAGTTAGACTCTACTAGCTGAAACATCTGAGAGAAAGAACAAAGATAGAAGAACCAGTTAGACTCTACTAGCTGAAACATCTGAGAGAAAGAACAAAGATAGAAGAACCAGTTAGACTCTACTAGCTGAAACATCTGAGAGAAAGAACAAAGATAGAAGAACCAGTTAGACTCTACTAGCTGAAACATCTGAGAGTAAGAACAAAGATAGAAACTAGCTGAAACATCTGAGAGAAAGAACAAAGATAGAAGAACCAGTTAGACTCTACTAGCTGAAACATCTGAGAGAAAAAGAACAAAGATAGAAGAACAGACTCTACTAGCTGAAACATCTGAGAGTAAGAACAAAGATAGAAGAACCAGTTAGACTCTACTAGCTGAAACATCTGAGAGTAAGAACAAAGATAGAAGAACCAGTTAGACTCTACTAGCTGAAACATCTGAGAGTAAGAACAAAGATAAGAACAAAGATAGAAGAACCAGTTAGACTCTACTAGCTGAAACATCTGAGAGAAAGAACAAAGATAGAAGAACCAGTTAGACTCTACTAGCTGAAACATCTGAGAGAAAGAACAAAGATAGAAGAACCAGTTAGACTCTACTAGCTGAAACATCTGAGAGTAAGAACAAAGATAGAAGAACCAGTTAGACTCTACTAGCTGAAACATCTGAGAGTAAGAACAAAGATAGAAGAACCAGTTAGACTCTACTAGCTGAAACATCTGAGAGTAAGAACAAAGATAGAAGAACCAGTTAGACTCTACTAGCTGAAACATCTGAGAGTAAGAACAAAGATAGAAGAACCAGTTAGACTCTACTAGCTGAAACATCTGAGAGTAAGAACAAAGATAGAAGAACCAGTTAGACTCTACTAGCTGAAACATCTGAGAGTAAGAACAAAGATAGAAGAACCAGTTAGACTCTACTAGCTGAAACATCTGAGAGAAAGAACAAAGATAGAAGAACCAGTTAGACTCTACTAGCTGAAACATCTGAGAGAAAGAACAAAGATAGAAGAACCAGTTAGACTCTACTAGCTGAAACATCTGAGAGTAAGAACAAAGATAGAAGAACCAGTTAGACTCTACTAGCTGAAACATCTGAGAGTAAGAACAAAGATAGAAGAACCAGTTAGACTCTACTAGCTGAAACATCTGAGAGTAAGAACAAAGATAGAAGAACCAGTTAGACTCTACTAGCTGAAACATCTGAGAGAAAGAACAAAGATAGAAGAACCAGTTAGACTCTACTAGCTGAAACATCTGAGAGTAAGAACAAAGATAGAAGAACCAGTTAGACTCTACTAGCTGAAACATCTGAGAGAGTAAGAACAAAGATAGAAGAACCAGTTAGACTCTACTAGCTGAAACATCTGAGAGTAAGAACAAAGATAGAAGAACCAGTTAGACTCTACTAGCTGAAACATCTGAGAGAAAGAACAAAGATAGAAGAACCAGTTAGACTCTACTAGCTGAAACATCTGAGAGAAAGAACAAAGATAGAAGAACCAGTTAGACTCTACTAGCTGAAACATCTGAGAGTAAAGAACAAAGATAGAAGAACCAGTTAGACTCTACTAGCTGAAACATCTGAGAGAGAGAAGAACAAAGATAGAAGAACCAGTTAGACTCTACTAGCTGAAACATCTGAGAGTAAGAACAAAAAGATAGAAGAACCAGTTAGACTCTACTAGCTGAAACATCTGAGAGTAAGAACAAAGATAGAAGAACCAGTTAGACTCTACTAGCTGAAACATCTGAGAGTAAGAACAAAGATAGAAGAACCAGTTAGACTCTACTAGCTGAAACATCTGAGAGTAAGAACAAAGATAGAAGAACCAGTTAGACTCTACTAGCTGAAACATCTGAGAGTAAGAACAAAGATAGAAGAACCAGTTAGACTCTACTAGCTGAAACATCTGAGAGAAAGAACAAAGATAGAAGAACCAGTTAGACTCTACTAGCTGAAACATCTGAGAGTAAGAACAAAGATAGAAGAACCAGTTAGACTCTACTAGCTGAAACATCTGAGAGTAAGAACAAAGATAGAAGAACCAGTTAGACTCTACTAGCTGAAACATCTGAGAGAAAGAACAAAGATAGAAGAAGAGACTCTAGACTCTACTAGCTGAAACATCTGAGAGTAAGAACAAAGATAGAAGAACCAGTTAGACTCTACTAGCTGAAACATCTGAGAGTAAGAACAAAGATAGAAGAACCAGTTAGACTCTACTAGCTGAAACATCTGAGAGTAAGAACAAAGATAGAAGAACCAGTTAGACTCTACTAGCTGAAACATCTGAGAGAACAAAGAAGAACAAAGATAGAAGAACCAGTTAGACTCTACTAGCTGAAACATCTGAGAGTAAGAACAAAGATAGAAGAACCAGTTAGACTCTACTAGCTGAAACATCTGAGAGAAAGAACAAAGATAGAAGAACCAGTTAGACTCTACTAGCTGAAACATCTGAGAGTAAGAACAAAGATAGAAGAACCATTTACACTCTACTAGCTGAAACATCTGAGAGTAAGAACAAAGATAGAAGAACCAGTTAGACTCTACTAGCTGAAACATCTGAGAGAAAGAACAAAGATAGAAGAACCAGTTAGACTCTACTAGCTGAAACATCTGAGAGAAAAGAACAAAGAACAAGAGATTAGAACTAGCTGAACCAGAGAAAGAACAAAGATAGAAGAACCAGTTAGACTCTACTAGCTGAAACATCTGAGAGAAAGAACAAAGATAGAAGAACCAGTCAGACTCTACTAGCTGAAACATCTGAGAGAAAGAAAAAAGATAGAAGAACCAGTTAGACTCTACTAGCTGAAACATCTGAGAGAAAGAACAAAGATAGAAGAACCAGTTAGACTCTACTAGCTGAAACATCTGAGAGTAAGAACAAAGATAGAAGAACCAGTTAGACTCTACTAGCTGAAACATCTGAGAGTAAGAACAAAGATAGAAGAACCAGTTAGACTCTACTAGCTGAAACATCTGAGAGTAAGAACAAAGATAGAAGAACCAGTTAGACTCTACTAGCTGAAACATCTGAGAGTAAGAACAAAGATAGAAGAACCAGTTAGACTCTACTAGCTGAAACATCTGAGAGTAAGAACAAAGATAGAAGAACCAGTTAGACTCTACTAGCTGAAACATCTGAGAGTAAGAACAAAGATAGAAGAACCAGTTAGACTCTACTAGCTGAAACATCTGAGAGTAAGAACAAAGATAGAAGAACCAGTTAGACTCTACTAGCTGAAACATCTGAGAGAAAGAACAAAGATAGAAGAACCAGTTAGACTCTACTAGCTGAAACATCTGAGAGAAAGAACAAAGATAGAAGAACCAGTTAGACTCTACTAGCTGAAACATCTGAGAGTAAGAACAAAGATAGAAGAACCAGTAGAACTAGCTGAAACATCTGAGTTAGACAAAGATAGAAGAACCAGTCTCTACTAGCTGAAACATCTGAGAGTAAGAACAAAGATAGAAGAACCAGTTAGACTCTACTAGCTGAAACATCTGAGAGAAAGAACAAAGATAGAAGAACCAGTTAGACTCTACTAGCTGAAACATCTGAGAGTAAGAACAAAGATAGAAGAACCAGTTAGACTCTACTAGCTGAAACATCTGAGAGTAAGAACAAAGATAGAAGAACCAGTTAGACTCTACTAGCTGAAACATCTGAGAGTAAGAACAAAGATAGAAGAACCAGTTAGACTCTACTAGCTGAAACATCTGAGAGAAAGAACAAAGATAGAAGAACCAGTTAGACTCTACTAGCTGAAACATCTGAGAGAAAGAACAAAGATAGAAGAACCAGTTAGACTCTACTAGCTGAAACATCTGAGAGAAAGAACAAAGATAGAAGAACCAGTTAGACTCTACTAGCTGAAACATCTGAGAGTAAGAACAAAGATAGAAGAACCAGTTAGACTCTACTAGCTGAAACATCTGAGAGTAAGAACAAAGATAGAAGAACCAGTTAGACTCTACTAGCTGAAACATCTGAGAGTAAGAACAAAGATAGAAGAACCAGTTAGACTCTACTAGCTGAAACATCTGAGAGTAAGAACAAAGATAGAAGAACCAGTTAGACTCTACTAGCTGAAACATCTGAGAGTAAGAACAAAGATAGAAGAACCAGTTAGACTTCTACTAGCTGAAACATCTGAGAGTAAGAACAAAGATAGAAGAACCAGTTAGACTCTACTAGCTGAAACATCTGAGAGAAAGAACAAAGATAGAAGAACCAGTTAGACCAGTCTACTAGCTGAAACATCTGAGAGTAAGAACAAAGATAGAAGAACCAGTTAGACTCTACTAGCTGAAACATCTGAGAGAAAGAACAAAGATAGAAGAACCAGTTAGACTCTACTAGCTGAAACATCTGAGAGTAAGAACAAAGATAGAAGAACCAGTTAGACTCTACTAGCTGAAACATCTGAGAGTAAGAACAAAGATAGAAGAACCAGTTAGACTCTACTAGCTGAAACATCTGAGAGTAAGAACAAAGATAGAAGAACCAGTTAGACTCTACTAGCTGAAACATCTGAGAGTAAGAACAAAGATAGAAGAACCAGTTAGACCAGCTGAAACATCTGAGACAAAGATAGAAGAACTACTAGCTGAAACATCTGAGAGTAAGAACAAAGATAGAAGAACCAGTTAGACTCTACTAGCTGAAACATCTGAGAGTAAGAACAAAGATAGAAGAACCAGTTAGACTCTACTAGCTGAAACATCTGAGAGAGAAGAACCAAGACTCTACTAGCTGAAACATCTGAGAGTAAGAACAAAGATAGAAGAACCAGTTAGACTCTACTAGCTGAAACATCTGAGAGTAAGAACAAAGATAGAAGAACCAGTTAGACTCTACTAGCTGAAACATCTGAGAGTAAGAACAAAGATAGAAGAACCAGTTAGACTCTACTAGCTGAAACATCTGAGAGAAAGAACAAAGATAGAAGAACCAGTTAGACTCTACTAGCTGAAACATCTGAGAGTAAGAACAAAGATAGAAGAACCAGTTAGACTCTACTAGCTGAAACATCTGAGAGAAAGAACAAAGATAGAAGAACCAGTTAGACTCTACTAGCTGAAACATCTGAGAGAAAGAACAAAGATAGAAGAACCAGTTAGACTCTACTAGCTGAAACATCTGAGAGTAAGAACAAAGATAGAAGAACCAGTTAGACTCTACTAGCTGAAACATCTGAGAGTAAGAACAAAGATAGAAGAACCAGTTAGACTCTACTAGCTGAAACATCTGAGAGAAAACAACAAAGATAGAAGAACATCTGAGTTAGACTCTACTAGCTGAAACATCTGAGAGAAAGAACAAAGATAGAAGAACCAGTTAGACTCTACTAGCTGAAACATCTGAGAGAAAGAACAAAGATAGAAGAACCAGTTAGACTCTACTAGCTGAAACATCTGAGAGTAAGAACAAAGATAGAAGAACCAGTTAGACTCTACTAGCTGAAACATCTGAGAGTAAGAACAAAGATAGAAGAACCAGTTAGACTCTACTAGCTGAAACATCTGAGAGTAAGAACAAAGATAGAAGAACCAGTTAGACTCTACTAGCTGAAACATCTGAGAGTAAGAACAAAGATAGAAGAACCAGTTAGACTCTACTAGCTGAAACATCTGAGAGTAAGAACAAAGATAGAAGAACCAGTTAGACTCTACTAGCTGAAACATCTGAGAGTAAGAACAAAGATAGAAGAACCAGTTAGACTCTACTAGCTGAAACATCTGAGAGTAAGAACAAAGATAGAAGAACCAGTTAGACTCTACTAGCTGAAACATCTGAGAGTAAGAACAAAGATAGAAGAACCAGTTAGACTCTACTAGCTGAAACATCTGAGAGAAATAACAAAGATAGAAAGAACCAGATAGACTCTCTACTAGCTGAAACATCTGAGAGAAAGAACAAAGATAGAAGAACCAGTTAGACTCTACTAGCTGAAACATCTGAGAGTAAGAACAAAGATAGAAGAACCAGTTAGACTCTACTAGCTGAAACATCTGAGAGTAAGAACAAAGATAGAAGAACCAGTTAGACTCTACTAGCTGAAACATCTGAGAGTAAGAACAAAGATAGAAGAACCAGTTAGACTCTACTAGCTGAAACATCTGAGAGTAAGAACAAAGATAGAAGAACCAGTTAGACTCTACTAGCTGAAACATCTGAGAGTAAGAACAAAGATAGAAGAACCAGTTAGACTCTACTAGCTGAAACATCTGAGAGTAAGAACAAAGATAGAAGAACCAGTTAGACTCTACTAGCTGAAACATCTGAGAGTAAGAACAAAGATAGAAGAACCAGTTAGACTCTACTAGCTGAAACATCTGAGAGTAAGAACAAAGATAGAAGAACCAGTTAGACTCTACTAGCTGAAACATCTGAGAGTAAGAACAAAGATAGAAGAACCAGTTAGACTCTACTAGCTGAAACATCTGAGAGTAAGAACAAAGATAGAAGAACCAGTTAGACTCTACTAGCTGAAACATCTGAGAGAAAGAACAAAGATAGAAGAACCAGTTAGACTCTACTAGCTGAAACATCTGAGAGTAAGAACAAAGATAGAAGAACCAGTTAGACTCTACTAGCTGAAACATCTGAGAGTCCAGTTAGACTACTAGCTGAAACATCTGAGAGAAAGAACAAAGATAGAAGAACCAGTTAGACTCTACTAGCTGAAACATCTGAGAGAAAGAACAAAGATAGAAGAACCAGTTAGACTCTACTAGCTGAAACATCTGAGAGAAGAACAAAGATAGAAGAACCAGTTAGACTCTACTAGCTGAAACATCTGAGAGTAAGAACAAAGATAGAAGAACCAGTTAGACTCTACTAGCTGAAACATCTGAGAGTAAGAACAAAGATAGAAGAACCAGAAGACTCTACTAGCTGAAACATCTGAGAGTAAGAACAAAGATAGAAGAACCAGTTAGACTCTACTAGCTGAAACATCTGAGAGAAAGAACAAAGATAGAAGAACCAGTTAGACTCTACTAGCTGAAACATCTGAGAGTAAGAACAAAGATAGAAGAACCAGTTAGACTCTACTAGCTGAAACATCTGAGAGAAAGAACAAAGATAGAAACCAACCAGTTAGACTCTACTAGCTGAAACATCTGAGAGAAAGAACAAAGATAGAAGAACCAGTTAGACTCTACTAGCTGAAACATCTGAGAGTAAGAAGAAAGATAGAAAAACCAGTTAGACTCTACTAGCTGAAACATCTGAGAGTAAGAACAAAGATAGAAGAACCAGTTAGACTCTACTAGCTGAAACATCTGAGAGTAAGAACAAAGATAGAAGAACCAGTTAGACTCTACTAGCTGAAACATCTGAGAGTAAGAACAAAGATAGAAGAACCAGTTAGACTCTACTAGCTGAAACATCTGAGAGAAATAACAAAGATAGAAGAACCAGTTAGACTCTACTAGCTGAAACATCTGAGAGTAAGAACAAAGATAGAAGAACCAGTTAGACTCTACTAGCTGAAACATCTGAGAGAAAGAACAAAGATAGAAGAACCAGTTAGACTCTACTAGCTGAAACATCTGAGAGAAAGAACAAAGATAGAAGAACCAGTTAGATTCTACTAGCTGAAACATCTGAGAGTAAGAACAAAGATAGAAGAACCAGTTAGACTCTACTAGCTGAAACATCTGAGAGAAAAGAACAAAGATAGAAGAACCAGTTAGACTCTACTAGCTGAAACATCTGAGAGTAAGAACAAAGATAGAAGAACCAGTTAGACTCTACTAGCTGAAACATCTGAGAGTAAGAACAAAGATAGAAGAACCACTTAGATTCTACTAGCTGAAACATCTGAGAGTAAGAACAAAGATAGAAGAACCAGTTAGACTCTACTAGCTGAAACATCTGAGAGTAAGAACAAAGAGAGAAGAACAAATTAGACTCTACTAGCTGAAACATCTGAGAGTAAGAACAAAGATAGAAGAACCAGTTAGACTCTACTAGCTGAAACATCTGAGAGTAAGAACAAAGATAGAAGAACCAATTACATTCTACTAGCTGAAACATCTGAGAGTAAGAACAAAGATAGAAGAACCACTTAGATTCTACTAGCTGAAACATCTGAGAGTAAGAACAAAGATAGAAGAACCAGTTAGACTCTACTAGCTGAAACATCTGAGAGAAAGAACAAAGATAGAAGAACCACCCAGACACTACTAGCTGAAACATCTGAGTTTAAGAACAAAGATAGAAGAACCACTTAGATTCTACTAGCTGAAACATCTGAGAGTTAGAACAAAGATAAAAGAACCAATTAGACTCTACTAGCTGAAACATTTGAGAAAAAGAACAAAGAGAGAAGAACAAGATGGACTCTACTAGCTGAAACATCTGAGAGTAATAACAAAGATAAGAACACTAGTTAGACTCTAGTAGCCTAAACATCTGAGAGTAAGAACAAAGATAAAAGAACCAGTTAGACTCTACTAGCTGAAACATCTGAGAGAAAAACAAAGATAAAAGAACCAATTAGACTCTACTAGCTGAAACATCTGAGAGTAAGAACAAAGATAGAAGAACCACTTAGATTCTACTAGCTGAAACATCTGAGAGTAAGAACAAAGATAGAAGAACCAGTTAGACTCTACTAGCTGAAACATCTGAGAGAAAGAACAAAGATAGAAGAACCAGTTAGACTCTACTAGCTGAAACATCTGAGAGTAAAAACAAAGATAGAAGATCCACTCAGATTCTACAATCTGAAACATCTGAGAGTTAAAACAAAGATAGAAGAACCAGTTAGACTCTTTTAGCTGAAACATATGAGATAAATAACAAAGATAGAAGAACCAGTTAGACTCTACTAGCTGAAACATCTGCGAGTAAGAACAAAGATAGAAGAACCAATTACATTCTACTAGCTGAAACATCTAAGAGTAAGAACAAAGATAGAAGAACCACTTAGACTGTACTAGCTGAAACATATGAGAGAAAGAACAAAGATAGAAGAACAAGTTTGATTCTACTAGCTGAAATATCTGAGAGTTAGAACAAAGATAGAAGAACCAATTAGACTCTACTAGCTGAAACATTTGAGAAAAAGAACAAAGAGAGAAGAATCAGTTAGACTCTACTAACTGGAACATCTGAGAGAAATAACAAAGATAGAAGAACCACCCAGACACTACTAGCTGAAACATCTGAGGTTAAGAACAAAGATAGAAGAACCACTTAGATTCTACTAGCTCAAACATCTGAGAGTTAGAACAAAGATAGAAGAACCAATTAGATTCTACTAGCTGAAACATTTGAGAAAAAGAACAAAGAGAGAAGAACAAATTACTTTATACTAGCTGAAACATCTGAGAGTAAGAACAAAGATAGAAGAACCACTTAGATGCTACTAGCTGAAACATCTGAGAGTAAGAACAAAGATAGAAGAACCAGTTAGACTCTACTAGCTGAATTATATGAGAGAAAGAACAAAGACAGAAGAACCACCCAGACACTACTTGCTGAAACATCTGGTTTAAGAACAAAGATAGAAGAACCACTTAGATTCTCCTAGCTGAAACATCTGAGAGTTAGAACAAAGATAAAAGAACCAATTAGACTCTACTAGCTGAAACATTTGAGAAAAAGAACAAAGAGAGAAGAACAAGTTGGACTCTACTAGCTGAAACATCTGAGAGTAATAACAAAGATAGAACCACCAGTTAGACTCTAGTAGCTGAAACATCTGAGAGTAAGAACAAAGATAGAAGAACCATTTAGATTCTACTAGCTGAAACATCTGAGAGTAAGAACAAAGATAGAAGAACCAGTTAGACTCTACTAGCTGAAACATCTGAGAGAAAGAACAAAGATAGAAGAACCAGTTAGAATCTACTAGCTGAAACATCTGAGAGAAAGGACAAATATAGAAGTACCAGTTAAATTGTACTAGCTGAAACATCTGAGAGTAAAAACAAAGATAGAAGAACCACTCAGACTCTACAAGCTGAAACATCTGAGAGTTAGAACAAAGATAGAAGAACCAGTTAGACTCTTTTAGCTGAAACATATGAGATAAATAACAAAGATAGAAGAACCAGTTAGACTCTACTAGCTGAAACATCTGCGAGTAAGAACAAAGATAGAAGAACCAATTACATTCTACTAGCTGAAACATCTAAGAGTAAGAACAAAGATAGAAGAACCACTTAGACTCTAGTAGCTGAAACATATGAGAGTAAGAACAAAGGTAGAAGAACAAGTTTGATTCTACTAGCTGAAATATCTGAGAGTAAGATCAAAGATAAAAGAACCAGTAGACTCTACTAGCTGAAACATCTGAGAGAAATAACAAAGATAGAAGAACCACTTAGATTCTACTAGCTGAAACATCTGAAAGTTAGAACAAAGAGAGAAGAACAAGTTGGACTCTACTAGCTGAAACATCTGAGAGTAATAACAAAGATAGAAACACCAGTTAGACTCTAGTAGCTGAAACATCTGAGAGTAAGAACAAAGATAAGAGAACCAGTTAGATTGTACTAGCTGAAACATCTGAGAGAAAAACAGAGATAAAAGAACCAATTAGTCTCTACTAGCTGAAACATCTGATAGTAAGTACAAAGATAGAAGAACCACTTAGATTCTAGTAGCTGAGACATCTGAGAGTAAGAACAAAGGTAGAATCACCAGTTAGACTCTACTAGCTGAAACATATGAGAGTAAGAACAAAGATAGAAGAACCAGTTAGACTCTACTAGCTGAAACATCTGAGAGAAATAACAAAGATAAGAGTACCAGCTAGACTCTACTAGCTGAAATATCTGAGAGAAAGAACAAAGATAGAAGAACCAATTAGACTCTACTAGCTGAAACATCTGAGAGTAAAAACAAAGATAGAAGAACCACTTAGATTCTACTAGCTGAAACATCTGAGAGTAAGAACAAAGATAGAAGAACCAGTTAGACTCTACTAGCTGAAACATCTGAGAGTAAGAACAAAGATAGAAGAACCAATTACATTCTACTAGCTGAAACATCTGAGAGTAAGAACAAAGATAAAAGAACCAGTTAGACTCTACTAGCTGAAACATCTGAAAGAAAGAACAAAGATAGGAAAACAAGTTAGATTCTACTAGTTGAAACATTTGAGAAAAAAAACAAAGAGAGAAGAACAAATTACATTCTAATAGCTGAAACATCTGAGAGAAAGAACAAAGATAGAAGAACCAATTAGAATCTACTAGCTGAAACATCTAAGATTAAGGACAAAGATAGAAATACCAGTTAGACTCTACTAGCTGAAACATCTGAGAGTAAGAACGAAGATAAAATAACAAGTCAGAGTCTACTAGCTGAAACATCTTAGAGAAAGAACAAAGATAAGAGAACCAGTTAGATTCTACTAGCTGAAACATCTGAGAGAAAAAAGAAGAAAGAAACCATTAGACTCTACTAACTGAAACATCGGCGAGTAAAAACAAAGATAGAAGATCCACTCAGATTCTATAAGCTGAAACATCTGAGAGTTAGAACGAAGATAGAAGAACCAGTTAGACTCTACTAGCTGAAACATCTGAGAGTAAGAACAAAGATGGAAGAACCACTTAGATTCTACTAGCTGAAACATCTCAGAGTAAGAACGAAGATAAAAGAACGAGTCAGACTCTACTAGCTGAAACATCTGAAAGAAAGAACAAAGATTGGAAAACAAGTTAGATTCTACTAGTTGAAACATCTGAGTGAAATGAATAAAGATAGAAAAAACAAGTTATACTCTACTAGCTGAAACATCTAAAAGAAATAAGAAAGATAGAAGAAACAGTCAAATTATACTAGCTGAAACATCTGAGAGTAAGAACAAAGATAGAAGAACCAATTACATTCTACTAGCTGAAACATCTAAGAGTAAGTTCAAAGATAGAAGAACCACTTAGATTCTACAAGCTGAGACATCTGAGAGTAAGAACAAAGATAGAAATACCAGTTAGACTCTACTAGCTGAAACATCTGAGAGTAAGAAGAAAAATAGAAGAACCAGTTAGACTCTACTAGCTGAATTAAATGAGAGAAAGAACAAAGAAAGGCATCAGTCAGAATCTACTAACTGAAACATCTGAGAGAAAGAAAAAAGATAGCAGAACAAGTTTGATTCTACTAGCTGAAATATCTGAGAGTAAGATCAAAGATAAAAGAACCAGTAGACTGTACTAGCTGAAACATCTGAGAGAAATAACAAAGATAGAAGAACAACCCAGACACTACTAGCTGAAACATCTGAGTTTAAGAACAAAGATAGAAGAACCAGTTAGACTCTACTAGCTGAAAAATGATCTGAGAATGTACTAGCTGAAACATCTGAGGGTTAGAACAAAGATATAAGAACGAATTAGACTCTACTAGCTGAAATATCTGACAGTAATAACAAAGATAGAACCACCAGTTAGACTCTAGTAGCTGAAACATCTGAGAGTAAGAACAAAGATAACAGAACCAGTTACACTGTACTAGCTGAAACATCTGAGAGAAAAACAAAGATAAAAGAACCAATTATTCTCTACTAGCTGAAACATCTGATAGTAAGAACAAAGATAGAAGAACCACTTAGATTCTACTAGCTGAAACATCTGAGAGTAAGAACAAAGGTAGAATCACCAGTTAGTCTCTACTAGCTGAAACATATGAGAGTAAGAACAAAGATAGAAGAACCAGTTAGACTCTACTAGCTGAAACATCTGAGAGAAATAACAAAGATAAGAGTACCAGTTAGATTCTACCAGCTGAAACATCTGAGAGAAAAAAAAAAGATAAAATAACGAATTAGACTCTACTAGCTGAAACATCTGCGAGTAAGAACAAAGAAAGAAGAATCATTTAGACTCTACTAGCTGAAACATCTGAGAGAAAGGACAAATATAGAAGTACCAGTGAAACTGTACTAGCTGAAACTTCTGAAAGTAAAAACAAAGATAGAGATCCACTCAGATTCTACAAGCTGAAACATCTGAGAGTTAGAACAAAGATAGAAGAACCAGTTAGACTCTTTTAGCAGAAACATATGAGAGAAATAACAAAGATAGAAGAACTAGTCAGACTCTACTAGCTGAAACATCTGAAAGAAAGAACACAGATTGGAAAACAAGTTAGATTCTACTAGTTGAAATATCTGAGTGAAATGAATAAAGATAGAAAAAACAAGTTAGACTCTACTGCCTGAAACCTCTGAGAGTAAGAACAAAGATAGGAAAACCAGTTATACTCTACTAGCTGAAACATCTGAGTGAAATAACAAAGATAGAAGAACCAGTCAGACTCTACTAGCTGAAACATCTGAGAGTAAGAACAAAGATAGAAGAACCAATTGCATTCTACTAGCTGAAACATGTAAGAGTAAGTTCAAAGATAGAAGAACCACTTAGATTCTACAAGCTGAAACATCTGAGAGTAAGAACAAAGATAGAAATACCAGTTAGACTCTACTAGCTGAAACATCTGAGAGTAAGAACAAAGATAGAAGAACCAGTTAGACTGTACTAGCTGAAACATCTGAGTGAAAAACAAAGATAAAAGAACCAATTAGTCTCTACTAGCTGAAACATCTGATAGTAAGAACAAAGATAGAAGAACCACTTAGATTCTACTAGCTGAAACATCTGAGAGTAAGAACAAAGGTAGATCACCAGTTAGACTCTACTAGCTGAAACATCTGAGAGAAATAACAAAGATAAGAGTACCAGTTAGATTCTAATAGCTGAAACTTCTGAGAGAAAAAAAAAGATAAAATAACGAATTAGACTTTACTAGCTGAAACATCGGCGAGTAAAAACAAAGATAGAAGATCCACTCAGATTCTATAAGCTGAAACATCTGAGAGTTAGAACAAAGATAGAAGAACCAGTTAGACTCTACTAGCTGAAACATCTGAGAGTAAGAACAAAGATGGAAGAACCATTTAGATTCTACTAGCTGAAACATCTCAGAGTAAGAACGAAGATAAAAGAACTAGTCAGACTCTAGTAGCTGAAACATCTGAAAGAAAGAACAAAGATTGGAAAACAAGTTAGATTCTACTAGTTGAAACATCTGAGTGAAATGAATAAAGATAGAAAAACAAGTTATACTCTACTAGCTGAAACATCTAAAAGAAATAAGAAAGATAGAAGAAACAGTCAAACTATACTAGCTGAAATATCTGAGAGTAAGAACAAAGATAGAAGAACCAATTACATTCTACTAGCTGAAACATCTAAGAGTAAGTTCAAAGATAGAAGAACCACTTAGATTCTACTAGCTGAAACATCTGAGAGTAAGAACAAAGGTAGAATCACCAGTTAGACTCTACTAGCTGAAACATCTGAGAGAAATAACAAAGATAAGAGTACCAGTTAGATTCTACTAGCTGAAACATCTGAGAGAAAAAAAAAAGATAAAATAATGAATTAGACTCTACTAGCTGAAACATCTGCGAGTAAGATCAAAGATAGAAGAACCAATTAGACTCTTCTAGCTGAAATATCTGAGAGTAAGAACAAAGAAAGAAGAATCATTTAGACTCTACTAGCTGAAACATCTGAGAGAAAGGACAAATATAGAAGTACCAGTGAAACTGTACTAGCTGAAACTTCTGAAAGTAAAAACAAAGATAGAAGATCCACTCAGATTCTACAAGCTGAAACATCTGAGAGTTAGAACAAAGATAGAAGAACCAGTTAGACTCTTTTAGCAGAAACATATGAGAGAAATAACAAAGATAGAAGAACTAGTCAAACTCTACCAGCTGAAACATCTGAAAGAAAGAACAAAGATTGGAAAACAAGTTAGATTCTACTAGTTGAAATATCTGAGTGAAATGAATAAAGATATAAAAAACAAGTTAGACTCTACTGCTTGAAACATCTGAGAGTAAGAACAAAGGTAGAAGAACCAGTAAGACCCTATTACCTGAGACATCTGAGAGTAAGAACAAAGATAGAAGAATCAGTTGGAATCTACTAGCTGAAACACCTAAGAGTAAGAGCAAATATAGAAGAAACAGTTAGACTCTTTTAGCAGAAACATATGAGTGAAAAAACAAAGATAGAACTAGTCAGACTCTAGTAGGTGAAACATCTGAGAAAAAGAACAAAGGTAGCAGAACAAGTTAGATTCTACTAGTTGAAACATCTGAGAGAAATGAATAAAGATAGAAGAACAAGTTAGACTCTACTGGCTGAAACACCTAAGAGTAAGAACAAAGATAGAAGAACCAGTTAGACTCTACAACCTGAGACATCTGAGAGTAAGAACAAAGATAGAAGAATCAGTTGGAATCTACTAGCTGAAACACCTAAGAGTAAGAGCAAATATAGAAGAAACAGTTAGACTCTATTAACTGAAACATCTGAGAGAAATAACAAAGATAGAATAACCAGTCAGACTCTATTAGCTGAATCATCTGAGAGTAAGAACAAAGATAGAAGAACCAATTACACTCTACTAGCTGAAACACCTGAGAGTCAGAACAAAGATAGAAGAATTATTTAGACTCTATTTAGGATGGTTATCTTAGTGCTGTGGAACGGCAAAACACTGAAAAGCAATTAGATATATATGTGTCAAAAATTAAATACTGGGTTGAATGTTTACAGAGTAATGATCACCTTGAAAATAATGTTTATATATATGTAACTTAGTGAATATTTAGAAATTTATGTTTCGTAAGACGAAAAGATAACTTCACGTAAATATTTGACATTATTTCGGGTATTATATACTCAAACTAACAACTAGATTTAATTATTGAGTATTTATAGTGTATGAATAATATATCTTTACAAATACGGTTAATTTCTATATATTCAGAGGTAATTATTCACTTTTAGATACTGTTATTTCTTAATATAGTTGTGAAATAATTATCTTATAAGGAAGAAGAAATACAGATAAATACAATCCACTGTTTTATTATTATATTATCAACCTCCTTGTATGTATATTTTTCTTTGTTTTCTCACGTTTCAATGACACTTTCTGAATGTATTTCCACTGGAACAAAATGTCACCTCAATACATAAAATACACATTACTTCTCCTCGATTTATTTCTTCACTTCTACAAACTAAAACTTCAGTTCTGGTAGAGAAAATGTCAAAATAATGAATATTTTACGATCTCAACTTTATGCAGCAGCAAGTCTTTTGTAAGGCTCAGCCAGAAACACTTATGTCTTTTTTTTAACTTTGATTTTATTAACCTCGTTGGTGGAGAAGGTACATTATCAAATACGTTCTAGAGAAAAGAATAATTCTTGGAGATTTACCATTATAAGTATATAAACTTCCTCAAGAGGAAACAACAGCAGGAAATCGTACAACTTAAATCTCTCTTTTTACAACTACAAATCCGAATTTTAACTCTGAGACGGACGCGAGGCTTAAGCGAATTCTTAACATTGGCAACATACAGAGGAGTTTACAAGACCTGATATGACGTTTTAACCTTAAATACAAACTGTGTCTTTGACAACTTTGGGATTGCAAGAAATATCTTTCTTAACCGTGTCCCTTTATCATCTAATTTTAAATAAATATCTCTACGAGCCTACTAACCATGGCATATAAATAGTCCTCAAGTTATATCCTAACCACATTTATATGGTTAAAAAATAACTGTTTATTATGTCAGGTTTTGTTACTTGTGCTGTTGACAAGAAATATATTTACTCCACCTTCATGTCTGAGCAACTTGGTGTATTTATTTTGTATATTAGAACGAAATTTCCAATAAGCGTCTCAATTGTACATCTCAGTAGCTAATGTGAATACATTGTTCTTATCTGTCCTTACATAACATAAGTAGGACAACAAAAGAAACAACTTGACCTGTGAAATGAAGTAGGACAACAAAAGAAACAAATTGACCTGTGAAATGAAGTAGGATAACAAAAGAAACAAATTGACTGAGTGAAAAGAAGAAGAGCAACAAAAGAAACAACTTGACTGTGTGAAATGAAGTAGGACAACAAAAGAAACAAATTGACCTGTGAAATGAAGTAGGACAACAAAAGAAACAACTTGACTGAGTGAAATGAAGTAGGATAACAAAAGAAACAACTGACCGTGTGAAATGAAGTAGGACAACAAAAGAAACAACTTGACCTGTGAAATGAAGTAGGATAACAAAAGAAACAAATTGACTGAGTGAAAAGAAGTAGGACAACAAAAAAAACAAATTGACCTGTGAAATGAAGTAGGACAACAAAAGAAACAAATTGACTGAGTGAAATGAGGTAGAACAACAAAAGAAACAACTTGATTGAGTGAAATGAAGTAGGACAACAAAAGAAACAACCCGAATGAGTGAAAAGAAGTAGGACAACAAAAGAAACAACTTGACTGAGTGAAATGAAGTAGGATAACAAAAGAAACAACTTGACTGAGTGAAATGAAGTAGGATAACAAAAGAAACAAATTGACCTGTGAAATGAAGTAGGACAACAAAAGAAACAAATTGACTGAGTGAAATGAAGTAGGACAACAAAAGAAACAACTTGATTGAGTGAAATGAAGTAGGACAACAAAAGAAACAACTCGAATGAGTGAAAAGAAGTAGAACAACAAAAGAAACAACTTGACTGAGTGAAATGAAGTAGGATAACAAAAGAAACAACTTGATTGAATGAAATGAAGTAGGATAACAAAAGAAACAACTTGACTGAGTGAAATGAAGTAGGATAACAAAAAAAAACAACTTGAGTGTGTGAAATGAAGTAGGACAACAAAAGAAACAAATTGACCTGTGAAATGAAGTAGGACAACAAAAGAAACAAATTGACCTGTGAAATGAAGTAGGATAACAAAAGAAACAAATTGACTGAGTGAAATGAAGTAGGACAACAAAAGAAACAAATTGACCTGTGAAATGAAGTAGGATAACAAAAGAAACAAATTGACTGAGTGAAATGAAGTAGGACAACAAAAGAAACAAATTGACCTGTGAAATGAAGTAGGACAACAAAAGAAACAAATTGACTGAGTGAAATGAGGTAGGACAACAAAAGAAACAACTTGATTGAGTGAAATGAAGTAGGACAACAAAAGAAACAACTTGATTGAGTGAAAAGAAGTAGGACAACAAAAGAAACAACTTGACTGAGTGAAATGAAGTAGGATAACAAAAGAAACAACTTGACTGAGTGAAATGAAGTAGGATAACAAAAGAAACAACTTGACTGAGTGAAATGAAGTAGGATAACAAAAGAAACAACTTGACTGAGTGAAATGAAGTAGGATAACAAAAGAAACAACTTGACTGAGTGAAATGAAGTAGGATAACAAAAGAAACAACTTGACTGAGTGAAATGAAGTAGGACAACAAAAGAAACAAATTGACCTGTGAAATGAAGTAGGATAACAAAAGAAACAAATTGACTGAGTGAAAAGAAGAAGAACAACAAAAGAAACATCTTGACTGTGTGAAATGAAGTAGGACAACAAAAGAAACAAATTGACCTGTGAAATGAAGTAGGATAACAAAAGAAACAACTTGACTGAGTGAAATGAAGTAGGATAACAAAAGAAACAACTTGACCGTGTGAAATGAAGTAGGACAACAAAAGAAACAACTTGACTGAGTGAAATGAAGTAGGACAACAAAAGAAACAATTGACTGAGTGAAATGAAGTAGGACAACATTGATTTTTCTGAGCTTGAAACATATAAAGACAACTGCAATTTAAAATGACACATCAAAAGGATTAACAAAAACAGACTTTGGACAAATTATACATCTTACCTTCTTGGATGAAAAACAGTTATATTTACGTGCAGTCATAGGAAAATCAAGTGTTAGATTCCTTTCTACAAAGTAGTGACTCTTACAATTTTGCTGTTTTATTGTAAACGGTATTGCTGAGTCAACGATCATCAAAGTGAGGAATCTCTTGCAAGGTGTTTCGCTCCATCTTCAGTAAGTTTGAGGTACTAACCACTCTCATTATCTCTTACAATAATGTTTTAGTCATCAGATCGACCCGGTTATAAGTTCACACTAATATTAACTTTCCTTGGAGTGACAAAACTTTTGTTGCAACACTATTAAACTATATATCATTCTAAAACTAAACTATGAGTATCTAATATTATTTTGATATTTTGTTTCTATCCGTTTTTGAAATTACCTCAAAAATTGTGTTTGTTCGTTTGTGTGGAATTTCACAAAAAGTTACACGAGAGCCATCTGAGCTAGCCGTCCCTAACTTGACATTGTAAAACTGGAGGGAAGGCAGCTATTCATCAACACCCACCGCCAACTCCTGGGTTACTCTTTTACCAACGAATAGTGGTATTGGTCGTGACATGATAACGTCCACACGGCTGAAAGGGCGAGCACGTTTGGTGCGATCAGGATTCGAACCCGCGACCCTCAGATTGCGAGTGAAGCACCTTACCCAAAAAATGACATTTTTTTTATTTCTGTTTTCAGGTTTTTTGACACATCTTTAGTTCTTCATATGATTCACGATTCTCTTTCATACACATCTTAATGTTTTAATAACCTTATATTTATTTTAGAACCTATCATAATATCAAAGTACACTTTACTCTATCAGTTTTATTATTTCATAAAGTAACAGATCTGGTGAGGCAATGTACTTAGAATACCTCGGCTGGACATCCAGATATTTATGGTTCATGTCCCTTTACGAGCCCGGCATGACCAGGTGGTTCAGGCACTCAACTCGTAATCCGAGGGTCGCGGGTTCGAATCCCCGTTGCATCAAACATGCTCGTCCCTTCAGCCGTGGGGGCGTTATAATGTGACGGTCAATCCCACCATTCGTTGGTAAAAGAGTAGTTCAAGAGTTGACGGTGGGTTGTGATGACTAGCTACCTTTCCTCTAGTCTTACACTGCTAAATGAGGAACGGTTAGCGCAGATAGCTCTCGTGTAGCTTTGCATGAAATTCAAAAAACAAACAAACAAACACACAATCATGTCCCTTTGCTACAGAACCGCACCTTTTAATTTTAAGACTTGCGTGACGGTGAGATCCTAGTATTCGGTCAGATAAGAGTAGGTTGTGATAGCTGTGGTCTTTGGTTTAGTCTGATAGCTCAGAATTAGGGCCGGATAGCCCAGATATTGGTGTTTTGCTTTGTGTGAATATACAAAATAAACACACCGAACCCTGTAGTCAACCAGCTCAAAATAAGAGACGGTTATGCGCAGGTGTGGTGTAGCTTTATGTAATTTTTCGTGAAGATTTTAAAATAAACAATTATGGATACGTTACCAATTACTATATCCAGCGTAATAAGATAAAATTAAATAGATATGTATTTAACTATCTCGTTATTTAACAGCTGCTTTGGTTCTAAACCTCTTTTTGTTAAGTGCAACAAAGATAACAAAGTCGTGCATAATTCTAATTAGTTCGAATGGAATAGGGATTTTTTTTAAATAGATATATTGACTGTAAACTAATTTTAATTTCCGATCAAAACAAACTATGTACTTAAAGCAAAACGAGAAACCAAACTTGAAAGTAGTGTATCAAGGTAAACATACTTTTTTTGAATTTATACTCATGAAGACAAAGACCCCCCTAGTGGCTCATCGGTACGTCTGCGGACTTACAACGCTATAAACCGGGTTTCGATACCCGTGATGGGCAGAGCACAGATGGCCCATTGTGTTGCTTTATGCTTAATTCAAAACAACAACAACAACATGAAGACAAGAATTAATTGTTTCCTTGATTGGTAACCTCACTGCTAACGACATTTTCGGTCGTAATTCCAACAATATCTCATGGGGTTCGTCAGTTTAGGGAATTTTAAATTAACCTTAAATACGTGTATTCAGTTAATATTGGAATACAATCTTTGTAACAAAACGTATATATTTTATCTTTGCAGATATATTTCTGGTGTTCTAAACGTTTCAAACTATCAACAATTGTTAGTTCTTTTGTAACGTGCTCTTTCGGTTTCATACTCTTAGGTTTATTCCAGATGTACAATTTGATATTCTTTCCACAGAAAGTTTGAATGTTAAATAAAGGAGCAAAGATGCCAGTGTTATTGAATCAAATGTCAATTACAGGCACGTGCTATCAAAAGAGCCTTGAGTCACACAGAGTCCGTGTTGTTCTTGTTTTAAAAAGTACCTTAGTACCTTTCCTTATTTGGGAATTATGAGTATAATTTAGGTCAAAATAGTAGAGCTAAATATGTTACTTCTGGTAGGTGTGCCGCTAATGCGCTCTTGTGGGCGGAAAACGTGTGGAATTTGCCACAACCGTCCAATTTAATGGTATATTACACATAAGATAAGACACATTTCTCTTGTTTTTTAGTTTCCAGTTTCCTAATTACAAACCTCGTTAATATGACTCTCCGAGTGGTGTCTATCTCACTGTGCATTTTAATGTGATTATAGTTTCATTTATTTGTTCAGAGGGGTAGAAACTTAGGTCAACGTCTTGTGGACGTTATTTCTTTAAGAAAGATAATGCACTGCTTGTCCTGATAACTCGTAACGTCAGTTTGAATGCCAAGAAGCTTGTGTTGAAATAACTTAAATAACTCAAATGTTTCAGTTGGCATCGTTCTATAATCTTTTGTGACTGATCAAAAGATCGAATAACTAATTGAATCCATAAGTACATCCTGAATGGTATAAGAAATGGATATTTTAAAGACCGTTCAATATAATTTTTTTAAAGAATCGTTAGCTAGATTTCACAGCTCAATTGTTTGTTTTTGCACGACGCATTTGTTTATTTTCTGACACTAGCTTAATCCTGCAGAACTAAACTTTATCCGTTTTGGTGTTCTACACGTGACATAAAAATAGAACAACGAACATCAGTATTGTATAGTTAAATAAAATATTTCATGAAGGTAATATATATATATATATATATATATTTAATCTTCCTTCAATGTCTTATATGTTCCAGTGCGTATTACATGAAACCTGGCCTGTCCTGATGGCTAAAGTAATTGATTTTGCAATTTGAAGGTCTCTGGTTCGAATCTGCATCATCGAGGCATCATCGCCTTTGAGGCGTTATAATGTTATATCAATCCCACTATTAAAATAATAGCCCATGAGTCAGCAGTGGGTGGTGATGACTAGCTACTTTTTCTTTTGTCTTACACTGCTAAATGAAGAGGGCTAGCGCCATCGTGTAGCTTTGTGCGAAATTTAAAAACAAACCAATCCAATGTATTTCATTCTTTTAAACAATGTAAGATACTTATGTACTACATTCTATACATTTTTCTCTATAACTACTTGGAATACTGATAGATATACATCAGTTTGATTCAAAGATAAACGAAGAGGATATACCGTGTACTCGTGGTTAGTGACTCTGGATTGTTAATCTTTGGGTTTGTATTTGCGTCCCGCAATTTAAATATGGGTCTGCTAATGGAGTGACAGTCACATCTCGCTATTCGGACAGATAAGAATATTCCAAGAATTTGCATTGAATAGCTGTCTCTTTTACAGTCAACTGGCTCGTGTTTAGGGACACTGTTTCTTCTCCAGCCACTAGTTCGTAGTTAGGGACACTGTTTCTTCTCCAGTCAACTAGTTCGTATTTAGGGACACTGTTTCTTCTCCATTCAACTGGTTCGTATTTAGGGACACTGTTTCTTCTCCAGTCAACTGGCTCGTATTTAGGGACACTGTTTCTTCTCCAGTCAACTGGCTCGTATTTAGGGACACTGTTTCTTCTCCAGTCAACTGGCTCGTATTTAGGGACACTGTTTCTTATCCAGTCAACTGGCTCGTATTTAGGGACACTGTTTCTTCTCCAGTCAACTGGTTCATATTTAGGGACACTGTTTCATCCCCACTTAACTGGTTCGTAGTTAGGGACAACAAGCGCAAGAACACTTATGTAGCTTGGTGCGAAATTATAAAATGAACAGTTTTCAGTTTCTAGTTTTATTATTTCTAACGTCAAATTTATCAATAACTTATTTTTTTCTAATCAGATGTGTTTACAGTAAGTGTGTGTATGTTTTCTTATAACAAAGCCATATCAGGCTATCTGCTGAGTCCACCGAAGGGAATCGAACCCCTGATTTTAGCGTTGTAAATCCGTAGACTTAACGCTGTACCAGCGGGGGACCTACAATAAGTAGGTTTTATGAATCACCAGACAGTAAATGTTGAATAAGATAGATTGAAATATAAAAAATATATATTCAAACATCTAACACCGCCCTCTACATTCCGACACTCAGTTACACAACCCCTTTCAAACATGTGGTCAGCTTCCGGTCAGTTACCTCTTTTTTTCTTTGTAAACCTGACGATGACCAAAGAAGGTCAAAACGTTGTTCGCTCCTGATCGTAAAATATTTTCTCAACCCAAACTAGCCGTTTTTACATATAGATTGAAAGCTATTATATATGTCCCAATTTAATGATGGCCATCACACCAATTATGCTCGCCCTTTCTTCAGTCGCAGGATAGTTATAATGTGACGGTAAATCCCACTATTCGAATCTCCATCACACCAAACATGCTTGCCCTTTCAGCCGTGGGGCGTTATATATGTTACGGTCAATCCTACTATTCGTTGGTAAAAGAGTAGCCCAAGAGTTGGCGATGAGTGGTGATGGTTAGCTGCCTTCCCTCTAGTCTTACACTGCTAAATTAGGGACGGCTAGCACAGATAGTCCTCGTGTGGCTTTGCGCGAAATTCAAAACAACCCAAACCAAACCCAGTTTAATAATATTTTACAGTAAAACCCCTTTTAACATTTATATGTGAACGGAAGCACAACTTTCATGTTTTATTCTAAAACAATTAAAATTCTAGCATATAGAATTCCTGGCTGTACAGGTTTTACAGCATTCAACATTTGATTCATTACACCAGCGCTAGAATAAATCAGGTAAAAATCAAAACACTTCTATTAATTAACCAGTGTTGTTAATCAACAGTTGCAATAAATAATATCACTTCATTTTAACTAAAATAACGCAAATCACGTCTTTAAATAAAGACGAGAGCTGGCTTATTTTAATAATAGTTATATGTTAAACATCAGCATAGATATAAACGTGTGAATAGTAATAACCTGCTAATAAAACACTAATATAGCAACTTGAAACATTATTGTTATAACCGTCAGAATTTCAAGTACCAGTTCCCCTTTGTTTGTCGCTGGTTTTCACAAACACTTATCGAATTAGAGTGACATTTCTCCTACCAGTCTACAACCGGGAAATTCTTTCCGGATTACGGAGTAGTGTAAATATACGTAGACCAGAAACTATTGTGATAAGACTGAGACAGCCAGTGGACAGGAAATACCATTTCAGTTTCGCTAAGACTATAAATGAACATAATCAGTGATGTCGAGAAACCCACTTGTTGAGAAATTTATATGCAAAAACGGCTCGTTTGGGTTGAGAAAATATTTTAGGTGGACCTGACGATGACCGAAGAAGGTCGAAACGTTGTTCGCTCTTCTATGTAAAATATTTTCTCAACCCAAACGAGCCGTTTTTGCATATAAATAAATGAACATAATTAAAAAAAATTCTCTAAGCTAACGTAAGCTTATAAAAGAACTTATTCTAGTAAATGTTGTAAGTTAATATAGTTGTTATTAAAAAGTGTGGTAACTTTAATCGAAAACTGGAGAGAGAAAGAGTGATTTGTTGAAACTCGTAGAAACTGATGTTTTATCTGGATAGTGTGTGTTATAGCAAAGCCACATCGGGGCTTCTGCTAAGTCCACCGAGAGGGAATCGAACTCCTAATTTCAGCGTTGGAAGTCCGTAAACATACCGCTGTACTAGCGGAGGGTTATCTGGATAGATAAAATAAAAAGATAAAAAGGTGCTCGAGATATTTCCAACGTGAACTAGTGGCAAAACTCAGTATACTCAGGTTTGATTCCCGCAGCGGGAAACACGGAACTCAGCAGTGAGTTTACAGACTTACAACTGTAAGATCTGGTGTTCAGTTATCCATAATGGTAACAGAAAATAGCCCAATTTGGCTAACTAGCTAACACAACGTATCTTTATGAAAACTCGCAACCTGTGCTACTGACAAAGTCTTGCCAGTAAACCTCAGGTTTAATTCAGCTGGGTTTAGTCAACATACAAACTGTGGTTAGGTTCGGGGTAATGTCATGTAATCAAAGTTGAGTAATTACTAGCTGGTTTTTCAGGTTAACTTTAGATGACACCTTGTATTGAATATCGTGGTATTAAAAATGACGTAATTAAAACACGGTCATGTTAATAATGACTTAAAATTGGGGTTAAATTAGTGCTTCAGTAATACATTCTGGACTTCTTTCAAAGAATAACTCCTAACGCTAACACGTTAACGTGACTGTAAGATCGATACTTTTTATTTGTGCACATTTTATTAAAGGACTTTCATACATAAGATAAGCTTACAAGAGATTGGCTCCAACACCCTCTAACCAGAGCGCTTTCGAACGTTGGACAATTCTTCATCAGGAATCCAGATGAGTCCACTTTTCGAGAGCGCTCGGGTTATAGAGTATGGTATATTTGTGTTAAACTGATTCCTACGTGTTTTTCTAGCACAATGGAGATTAAATCAGACTAACCCTAACATGGGTACAGTGCACACGTGTTTAAAGTAATAACTAGATGTTTGTTTCTGTTAGCACGTAGCTTGTTACAATATTCTAAATTCTTTAATTTGAGCTGGACTAACTACGTGAGTGTTGTTTTTAACCTGTGGATTTCTTTGAATTACTAGGGTATTAGCAATAGACGGTTAATTTTGAAGTGTTTTGAAACAAATATTAAGGTTATTTTTCACCACGAATGAGATGCGGGGTTGAATAACAATATATCATAAGTAACTTAATTGTATATTGTATCAATATATCAATAATTCATGTTAAGGGTTTTAAAGACAATTTAAATTCGGTCCTTTAACTTTGTGTGACATGGACTAAATGGTTCAGCCAGACCGGTATAGCTGTCCTTAATTTTGAATTGCTCACCAGGGGAAAAGCGACCAGCCCACAAGACCCGTGTCACAAGGGCGTAGTCCAGTTCTTTAAAACGAATGACAAATTCCTTGTCATATGTATAACGGAATATAACTGAAAAAATGTGTAGTGTTCTCAAAGGCGTTATGTCTTGAATCTTTGACTTTTCTACTTGCTAAACACTACGCCACACTTAACTCACCTGGAACAAGAAACGGAAGTTGTTTTTTTGCGAGAGATGGCAGTTTTATTTAAAATATGAATACAATACTTTACCTTGCCACCTAGAGTTAAAAGAATTAAAATAGTAAATAATATATATATCTATGATCAAGAACATATAAAGTTTATAATTTAATGACATCTCTTATGGTTAGGGCGTCTAACCTGCAATTTGCGGATAACGGGATTGAAAGCTGAATCATAACATGCTCGCCTTTTCAGTTGCAGAGGAGCTACAGCTTGACGGCCGATCTCACTGTTCGTTGCCAAGCAATAATCCACGAGCAACCGATGATTGCCTTCCCGGTGATCGCACGTTAAAATTCGTAAAGGCAGTAAATAACAGTAGTTAGGCCCGGCATGGCCAGGTGGTTAAGGCTCTCGACTCATAATCTGAGGATTGCGGGTTCGAATCCCCATTGCACAAAACATGTTCGCCCTTTCATCCGTGGGTGGTTGGGGGGGTATAATGTGACAGTCAATCCCGTTATTCGTTGGTAAAAGAGTAGTCCAAGAGTTGGTAGTAGGTGGTGATGACTAGCTGCCTTCCCTCTATATGTTAAATTAGGGACGGCTAGCGCAGATAGCCCTCGTGTAGCTATGCGAGAAATTCAAAAAATAAAAACTAATTTAATGAAGTCAAAAAAGTAAAAAGAGTCCAAAATTGTGAAAAACAGGATATTTATAATCAATCCAACAAATGTATAAACGCAGAGTGGATGTTTTATATATATATATATGCATATACCGAATATATTTTGTGTATTTAGAATTGTCAACGCAATGTAAGAAACGTATTTACACTACCATCATGTAGTTGTCTCCCCTAATAAATAAAAAATGAAACTCCGAACAATCCAACACAAAGTTATTCGCGATTCATTTGCGTTTGCGAGATCACGAGAAGGCTAAAATTAGAAAGGCTCAATATCCGTCAATATGAAAAAGTAAAAAATGAAATACATTGGAACTGACATCCTGATGTACACCAGAGCTACGTTATGACACACCTAGTATTTGTACGTATATATATACATGCATGCATAAAGATGAATTATCTCGTAAACAACATATAAATAATATTCAGTTTTATGCAAAACAATACTGAAAACGCTGGACACAATACAAAACTCCAGGTGTTATTCTATACGTTAACATCACATACAGATTTAAGGTGTCAGTCATAAGGAACACAGATAACTCAGAGGCGCGACGTGAACATACGGCTGAATAGATTGAAACTATTAATCTTTATAGCTCCGCATAATTCTTTTTTGTAGTGTTTTTTTTTTTGTAATAAGTTAACTTCTCCTCAAC
The DNA here is from genome assembly GCF_004210375.1 of Tachypleus tridentatus. Taxonomy (NCBI): domain Eukaryota; kingdom Metazoa; phylum Arthropoda; class Merostomata; order Xiphosura; family Limulidae; genus Tachypleus; species Tachypleus tridentatus. The sequence goes on from NC_134825.1 coordinate 116,689,454, forward strand.
CTTCTTTGGACGTTTTAATAGAGCGGTCATGGAATATATGTAACTCGTTAAAGTTTAACGTATAAATAAATAATAATAACTATAACAGCTACAACGTTTTAATTTTACTCTCTGTTGGAGTGCTATTATTGAAGCCCGAAGGTTAAAGGGTAAAGGGCACCTCCACTGTAAAGTACGACCAATATGAAAGGAAACGAATTTTAATTTCGAAAGGAAACCGACGAACGAAACGTGTGCTTTACATGGATTGAGGTGACTGAATCCCCTGAGCACTGGACACACGTGGAGCTGTGTGGCTGCAAGAGAGGCGTGGTGGCTTAAGAGTAATGGCTACGGGTCTTTAGGTGTTGAGAAAGAAGGGCGCGTGTTCACCACTTAACGCCCTTCTTCACGTGGCAGGTGTTAGAGAATAAGGCACTTAAATAAACTGTCTTGTCGTCGTTTGAATGTATATATATATTTATTTCTCACTATATAATTGGAAAAAAAATTCTGTTGTTGCAGAATGAAATATTTAGAATTTTAACTCAATACAAACAATGCTTTGTTTGTTTCTTTCTTTTTTGAATTTCGCACAAAGCTACTCGAGGGCTATCTGTGCTAGCCGTCCCTAATTTAGCAGTGTAAGAACAGAGGAAAAGGCAGCTAGTCATCATCACCCACCGCCAACTCTTGGGCTACTCTTTTACCAACGAATAATGGGATTGACTGTTACATTATAACGCCCCCACGGCTGAAAGGGCGAGCATGTTTGGCGCGAAGGGGATGTGAACCCGTGACCCTCGGATTACGAGTCGCACACCTTAACACGCTTGGCCATGCCGGGCCGCAAACAATGCACTCATTTAATATTAATTAATGGATTACAAATGTTTTGTTTCCTGATTGTTGACTTTGTAAAAATTAATCTGCGATTAAAAATGAATCTCAGAACGGCTGGTGTGGGTATTAACACTTTATTGATAAGGTCATCTTCAGGTTAAGAAAAAGAGAATTTGAATGTGACCGTTGATGGACACGTCTTACGGACGAGAGTATAAACGGATAAATAGAATATTAAGTAGGGAAACAAACACAAAATCAAAGAAGCCCTACTTATAATTCCTTCCCTCAAGTCTTACACAGCAAAATAAAGAACGGCTAGTGCACATAGCCCTCGTGTAGCTTTGCACGAAATTGAAAAACAAACAAACTTCTACTTGAATACAATATCATGTAATCTAAATGACCTTTGATTTCATATTTTAATTCTGATGTATAGGAGTAACTGTTAGTTATTATTCAATTACTTTCACTAATCATTATTCGTTTGTTGTGATTATAATTCAACATTAATAGAACTTCATTCTGAACTGAATTCAGTGAAATAACAGAAAAGCACTTATGATTGAATATGCTTCATTAAAATATTTTAATGAATAAATTATCCCCTCTGGATTACTCTACGCTAATGGTTGGATCTCTTTGAATCAAATAAACAAACAAATACCTTATGGCATATAATGTGAGACGTCTGGTGAGACTCAATACCGCTAATGGTTGGACCTTTTTTATTAAATATTTCAGAGAATAAATTATCTTCCACACTAAAAGTTTAATCTTCCTTAATAAAATACTTCAATGAATAAATTATCCTCCCTGGATTACTCCACACTAAAGGTCGAATCTACCATAATAAAATACTTCAATGAATACATTATCCTCCCTGGATTACTCCACACTAAAGGTCGAATCATCCTTAATAAACTAATTTAATAAATAAATTATCCTCCCTGGATTACTCCACACTAAAGGTCGAATCTTCCTTAATAAAATACTTCAATGAATAAATTATCCTCCCTGGATTACTCCACATTAAAGGTCGAATCTTCCTTAATAAAATAATTCAATGAATAAATTATCCTCCCTGGATTACTCCACACTAAAGGTCGAATCTTCCTTAATAAAATACTTCAATGAATAAATTATCCTCCCTGGATTACTCTACACTAAAGGTCGAATCTTCCTTAATGAAATACTTCAATGAATAAATTATCCTCCCTCGATTACTAATTATCTTCCTTCTCACAAACAGTTAAACTTCTTTCTGTCACATTCTGCTATTTTTGTGTTTACGTCCATTGTTTTTTTTGCAAGACAACATCTTGATTTGTTTGTTATTTTGATTGCAAAAATATACAATGGGCTACCTGCATTCTGTACTTCGTGGGAATCGAACCCGAGTTTTAAAAGAATGCAACTGTCTAAAATAAATACGCCACTACAATCAGACTTCACAATAACAACACTTAGCAAAGACCACTAAATAAACAAGGCCAAGAATTCACAGCAGTACTAATGAATTATCTATCATAAATAATGTATCTTAGTAACGCCATGGTGTTTATTTATTCACTGAGTTAGATCACGAGAATACAGCCTCAGGTGACCATAAGTGTACATGCTTTTTTGATATAGTAGTAGAGTCTGCAGGCCACTGCTAGAAAATCTTGTGTCAGTTTTATTATATACACACACAAAAATACATATTTACTCAAAATTCAAATTAGCTAGAAGGTAAATTAGCGTTTTAATGCACTAAAAATTCATAGAGATACTAATCAGTGGAAAGAAATAATAAATAGCGAGAAACAGAACCATAATCATAGAAGGAAAAATACAATTTGCTATCACAGTGAAGGTAATTACCGAGAAATGAATGAGACGTTTGTTTGGAAAAAAAAAAAAAACAAGAGGAAAAAAAACATGTTTTTATCAAGGATTATAAACCGCTGGAATAATAATTACTAATATTACTTGAACTTTGCTGGGATAATAATTATTAATATTACTTGAGCTTCGCTAGGATAATAATTATTAATATTACTTGAACTTTGCTGGGATAATAATTATTAATATTACTCGAGCTTCGCTGGGATACTAATTATTAATGTTACTTGAGCTTCGCTGGGATAATAATTATTAATATTACTTGAGCTTCGCTAGGATAATAATTATTAATATTACTTGAGCTTCGCTGGGATAATAATTATTAATATTACTTGAGCTTCGCTAGGATAATAATTATTAATATTACTTGAGCTTCGCTGGGATAATAATTATTAATATTACTTGAACTTTGCTGGGATAATAATTATTAATATTACTTGAGCTTCGCTAAGATAATAATTATTAATATTACTCGAGCTTCGCTGGGATAATAATTATTAATGTTACTTGAGCTTCGCTGGGATAATAATTATTAATATTACTTGAGCTTTGCTAGGATAGTAATTATTAATATTACTTGAGCTTTGCTGGGATAATAATTATTAATATTACTTGAACTTCGCTGGGATAATAATTATTAATATTACTTGAGCTTCGCTGGGATAATAATTATTAATATTACTTGAGCTTCGCTGGGATAATAATTATTAATATTACTTGAGCTTCGCTGGGATAATAATTATTAATATTACTTGAGCTTCGCTGGGATAATAATTATTAATATTACTTGAGCTTTGTTGGGATAATAAATATTAATATTACTTGAGCTTCGCTGGGATAATAATTATTAATATTACTTGAGCTTCGCTGAGATAATAATTATTAATATTACTTGAGCTTCGCTAGGATAATAATTATTAATATTACTTGAGCTTAGCTAGGATAATAATTATTAATATTACTTGAACTTCGCTGGGATAATAATTATTAATATTACTTGAGCTTCGCTAGGATAATAACTATTAATATTACTTGAGCTTCGCTAGGATAATAATTATTAATATTACTTGAGCTTCGCTGGGATAATAATTATTAATATTACTCGAGCTTCACAGAAAGTTTGGAATACAATTTGGGTGCATATTATAACTTGTTACACTTCAGTTGTTACTGGTTCACTGATAATTATAACTATTTCATAAGGTGCTGTGTTATAATGTTTGTTAGTAATATAATTAAATGACACACGTGTAGTGTGATCTTAATAGATCGACTTCATGTTCAAAATAAAATTTTACCCAATTTACAAACAATGATAAATGTAGCTATTTATTCTATGTGCCCTATTAGCCGTGACGCAGTTTCTCGGAACCATACACAGCCCGAGTTATAAACAGTTTTGGAAGCCAAATATTACTTCATTTCATCACAATGTAGGTTTACTTTGCATAGAGTATGTTATTCTCTGCTAACACATCTTAAAACCAACAATGGAGCGCTAAGCAGTTCCGCAAAATCCATAATATAGAGATTCTGCGTTTGAAAACAGCCGAATTACGTCTCGTGTCTTTAAGCCTAATGTCAGATAGGTTCCCGTGTTTTCTTCGCTAATTACGTTGTGTGTTCCTTGATTTACATCAATGGCGCCCCTGTTATTTTCCATAAAATTTTGCCTCTCTTTCGTTTGATGTCAGCTTAGAGTTTAAGATCACATTCTAGATTGACGTCATGATGTGGCTATTGTTTATTCCAAATGATGTAATATCCAGCATATAAATAATTTAATTGCACAGGTTAAGCTAGGCCTACACTGAAAACATTTGAGATATTTCTGTACATATGTCAAAGTTTTAAGAAATCCAATAACCATCGTCAAGCACTAATGTTTCATGAGTGATTTATTATAAGTATAGTGAATGTGAACTTTTATGAAAATACTCAAACAAGTGACAACCATGTCCATGATTTCACAAAAACACACTTTTCCTATCGTGAATCAGCGGTCATTTTACAAAGCTCCAAAGTTAAATTCCGGGTTTTGGTTCTCTCTAGTAAACAAAGTGAAGGTAGTTACTTTTGTAGCGCAACAATTCCACCTCACCACAATAAAATCTAACGACAAGTAATTATACGAACACTACGTAAAATTCGAGATGTTTTATGTTATACATCCAGTTTCATGATATTTTTATGTTATACATCCATTTCGGTGACATGCTTTATGTTATACATCCACTTTTGTCAGATGTTTTGTTATACATCCACTTTAATGAGATGTTTTGTTATACATCCATTTGGTGAGATGTTTTATGCTATATTTCCATTTTGGTGAAATGTTTTATGTTATGCATCCATTTTGATGAGATGCTTTATGTTATAAAATAATTTTGGTGAGATGTTTTAGGTTATACATTCATTTGGTGAGATGTTTTATGTTATACATCCATTTTGGTGAGATGTTTTATGTTATACATCCACTTTGGTGACATGTTTTATGTTATACATCCCTTTTGGTGAGATGTTTTATATTATACATCCATTTTGGTAAAATCTTTTATATAAAATCCATTTTGGTTAGGTTTTACTATTGCACCGATTTTAACGATGTGTTATATATTATTTGGTGACCTTTATAACAAGCACTATCCACAAAAACAAAACATTTATTAAGAGAGTTTTGGAGAGAAACATCTATACATCAGTGTTAGTGTGCACGTCAGAGGTTTATTGTTTGCTATTAAACACAAAACTACACAAAGAGCCATCTGTGTTCTGCCCTTAAACGTATCGAAATGAAATTTCTAGCAGAATAACTCAGCGGCACACCGTTGTGTCACTAGAGGGCCGTCAGAGGTTTAAAAACAATGATACTTGTTTCATAAATGTCTCAAGATTTGTTCTGTATATTCGTTTTAATTGAAATTAGAAACTGTGATTCCATACGAAGAACTTTGTGTTTTTTGTAAAAGAAGTTAAACATACTGATGTTATTTATCTGCCATCATTATATTCACTGGTTTATTCAGCCATCCATTATCTATCTGTCAGCATTATGTTCACTGGCTTATTCAGCCATCCGTTATCTATCTGTCAACACTATATTCACTTGCTTATTCAACCATCTATTATCTATCTCTCAACATTATGTTTACTGGCTTATTCAGCCAACCGTTATCTATCTGTCAGCTTTATATTCACTGGCTTATTCAGCCATCCGTTATCTATCTATCAGCATTATGTTCACTGGCATATTCAGCCATCCATAATCTATCTGTCAGCATTATGTTCACTGGCATATACAGCCATCCATTATCTATCTATCAGCATTATGTTCACTGGCTTATTCAGCCATCCATGACGTATCTGTCAGCATTATGTTCACTGGTATATTCAGCCATCCATTGTGTATCTGCCAGCATTATATTTACTTATAAGGTTATTCATCTAGTAACAATCCATTGAAACATTATATACTCATCTGTTTAATTATGTTTATTTTCTATATATTTACCTTTCACTTTTCTGTTAAGCTGTACTTCTGTCATCCATGAACTCACCGATTCTTTAGTGAAACATCATCTTAACCTCACAGTGGAACTGACTGTCACAACTGTAACGCCTCCGCCTCATCCAAAAGGTGGAGAAGGTTTGAACCTTCCGATTCACAGATTTTGTTAAGGTTGGTTTCTTTCAGGGAACTGCCATATTGGTCTACCTATTGTGTTCGCCGTCGGGAATCGAGCCCTGGATTTTAACGTTGTAAGTTCGTAAAGTTTTTGCTGTCCCATCGGTGAAATCCACAACTAGAAATGCAAACCATTACCCTACACTTGCTTCTGTTAAGAATTGAAGAGGGTGTTCCTTCAAAGAAATAATTTTACCGTTCCACTGATTCATAGTATATAAAATAAATTGTCGAGAAAAGTATTGATTTCCAGATACGTTTTTTTGAGCCAGAAAGTTGATCTTAAAATATGACTTGACGAACAGTTGTCGCTTTTCAAACATTCACAAAGTGATCTACTCGAAACACGTTTTTAACTGTTGCTAACTTTAATATCACAAATGTTGAGTGACAAAACCCACTTTCTTGACAGCGTAGGAACAACCTTCGAAAGTTATTCATTTTGAATCTTTTTTTTTATAACTTTAAAGCTTTGATCCAATTTCGTTACATATGTTCACCTTCTTTAGTGGATAATGGAAAAACTTTCTATGGAAATGCGTATTGCAAATATTGAAAAGGAACTGATGTTTCTACAGTTCTTTGTATTTCTACTCGCAAAGTTAGGCTTAAGAAGAACTCGTCATGGTTTCTTTGTTTTGTTTTTGAATTTCGCGCAAAGCTACTCAAGAGCTATCTGCGCTTTCCGTCACTAATTCAGCAGTGTAAGACTAGAGGGAAGGCGGCTAGTCATCACCACCCACCGCCAACTCTTGGGCTACTCTTTTACCAATGAATAGTGGGATTGATCCTAACATTACAACGCCCCCACGGCTGAAAGGGTGAGCATGTTTAGTGCGACCGGGATTCGAACCCGCGACCTTCGAATTACGAGTCGAACGCCTTAACCCACCTGGCCATGCCGGGTCGTACTCGTTATGGACTACTGGACGAGAATCAATAGCAAAATTACTGTAGAAGTTGTTTTTGGCAAGACGAAAAGTCCATTTGGAACTCTGTATCTGTGGACAATAAGATAATAATACCTTTGATTCATATATCTATATATTTTTTCAAAATGACTTTTAACGTAACTCGTGGTTCTCGTGTTTACGGGTTTCAGTTATGTTATCTGTGGTTTTATGTGTTGTTGTTTTTAATAACGTGTCAGGTAATGTAATATAACCCGGAGTTTAAATATATATATATATATATCTCAATAATATAGCCCCTGACTCACATATTTATAAGTTCCAACGAATAAAAACCGGGAAGTACTCGAACTTGTATTTCAGGCCTTGTTACCTCGCACATTACATACACATACATGTAAATTACGTTCCTTCTTTCCTTATTGTATGAACTGTAATATTTAGTGGTAAATAGTATTACTAAAAGTCCTCGTTTGAATTTATAACTAAGTTTTAGAAAACGATTTCAGTAAAAGAATGTTGTCGTTTCTAAATGCCCATTAACCAGATGTTTGTTGTTGTTTGTTTTTTTCCATTTTATTTCATACCAGACAAGGAAGATTTCTTGCGTACATTTAACCATGACAGATCAAGCTATTTCAGTTTAAAATCAATGTCGTGTAGTGAAGACAATATAAGATGTCGATACGTTTTCAAAATAGTTTTAAAACTTACTTTACTTCTGAGATAGGCCCGGCATGGCCAAGTGTGTTAAGGCGTTCGACTCGTAATCCGAGGGTCGCGGGTTCGAATCCCAGTCGCACCGAACATGTTCGGCCTTTCAGCCGTGGGGGCGTTATAATGTGACGGTCACTCCCACTATTCATTGGTAAAAGAGTAGCCCAAGAGTTGGCGGTGGGTAGTGATGACTAGCCGCCTTCCCTCTAGTCTTACACCGCTAAATTAGGGTCGGCTTGCGCAGATAGCCCGCATGTAGCTTTTGCGTGAAATTCAAAACAAACAAACTTCTGAGAATGACTGGCAGTTTTCTTGTTTAAGCTACGAAGTGAAATGGCCAGTTAAAACAGTGAATTTCTGTCATTCTACTATGAATTATCTGTCACTCACATCCAAGAAACATTGTCGTACATTGCAATGGAAAACGTGTGTTACTGTTTTTTTCTAGAGAAACGTTTTTCCACTTAAATGTCACAGCTTCAGTGCAGTTGAAATTCAGTTTACCATATTTATTTTTCTTAGAGTCATAAGTGAAACAGACAACGAAACAACTTACAAAAATAAGGTTTCAATTTAAAAGCAAACGTTTATCGATTTTCGTAATAAAAATAATAATAAGTTTTCTTTTAATGTTAAGAAATTTCTTTTCTAATGGCGGCATAAGCAATAACAGTCACAGCTGTGGTGACGTCTGAGCTGATTGATGACAAGACAACGTGTTCCAGTCCTCGTATCTACTCTCTGGTTCCAATAGTCTCCAAATGACATAAGGGTTGTTTCTGATCACATGGTCTGTAAATGATCTTGAATTATGTATTGTCTCTCAATTGAAACATCTTAGAGAAATACTTTACTTCTTGTATCTGTTGTCAATTACTTTCTTTATATTAACAAAACCACTTCCTTCGAAGCTGTTTTCAACTAATCACCAATCGCTGATACAACACGTGCTTGAAAACGTAGTTGTGTATATTATGTTACAACATTCATTTTCAGTCAGAAGATAGATCACGTATCTCATACCCTAAACCAAAGGTTTTACTGTTTGTTAATCTTCCAAAAAGCATTTTTGAGTTGTGTTTATTGATTTGGTTTAAGCAACTAGTAGACAAATACTATAGTGAAGAAATCAGTTAAAAAAAAAATTTTGTTACCTTTTAGCTAAACCATTTAAACAACTAGTTAAAATAATTCTATATTTTGCCTGGCATGGCCATGTGGGTTAAAGAGTTCGACTTGTAATTTGAGGGTCGCGGGTTTGAATCTCCGTTGCACCAAACATGCTCGCTCTTTCAGTCGTGGAAGCGTTATAATATGACGGTCAATCCCACTATTCGTTGGTAAAAGAGTAGCCCAAGAGTTGGCGGTGGGTGGTGATGACTAGCTACCTTCCCTCTAGCTTTACACTACTAAACTAGAGACGGCTAGCACAGATAGCACTCGAGTAGCTTTGCGCAAAATTCAAAACAAATCAATTCTTTTCACACATTTAAGTAATAGCACGAAAATGACGCCTCATACCCTCTAAAACAGTATATTCTATATGAATATAATAACACATGGAATTTCGCCCAAGTTTAGCAGAAAGGTTTCTTTGGACCGTGAAGATATGCATATCAATTTCCAGTTTTGCGTTTTGCGTTTACCAGTTTTTATGGGCGTTTTTCTTCTTGTTTTACAATCACATATAAGGGAAGTAACTTCTTATGTCCTAAGTTAACCTTTGTTTAATCGTGAGTATACATAACTTCCGAGTACTCCAGGTAGTATTATGTTATCTTATAACGACAGTATAGCCACCCATATACCCACCCACAGTAACAGCGTAGAGTTTTACACATTCATTATTATTCCCAAGAAATATTTCTTACAACGAGAAAGGTTTAAATAAGTTATACTTTACAATGAATTTCTGAGCCAATCGAATCGATTGAATCAATATTGGTTTTGGTTTTGTTTTGAATTTCGCGCAAAGCTACACGAGAGCTATCTGCGCTAGCCGTCCCTAATTTAGCAGTGTAAGACTAGAGGGAAGGCAACTAGTCTTCACCACCCATCACCTACTCTTTTACCAACGAATAGTGGGATTGACCGTAACATTATAACGCCCCTACGGCTGAAAGGGCGAGCATGTTTGGTACGACGGGGACTCGAACCCGCGACCTTCGGATTACGAGTCGAACGCCCTTACCACCTGGCCATGCCGAGCCATATCAATTTTGGTAATAAACTATGGCCCATACCAGATATGGAAACTTGAAAAGAAACAAACAAACAGAGAATGAAATATGAGAAATCTGTAGGACTTATTCCAAAGATACTTTTGACTTCTATAGATATGGTGGTTTTTCTATTTCCCTCTAGTTAACCATCTAACCCCTCGATCAACGGCTGTCTCCACCTTCTGACGATTTTGTGAGCATGCGCAATACATATATAGGCGTATTTATCTTTATCCGTTTTTCTTTTTTTTTTAATTAGCATCAATGGAATTTTGTTCACTCGCCTTTCTAACCGTTTGATGTACCTGCAACTGATGACCCGTCATGATGGTATCCAACATCTGCTCCGTTGTTACGTATTTCAGTACGTCACACTTACCACGTAACTTTGAATCTGACACCTTATCCTTCGAGATGTCCCCCAGTGACATAGCGGTCTGTCTGCAGAGTTAGAACTCTAGAAACCGCCCATTCCGTAGCTTCGTGCTTAGCTTCAAAACAAACAAACAAACAAAATTCTTCGATGTGCGTGAAATCTTGGGAACAAAAAAATTCTGGGTTCGTCTGCAGTTCCATGTTATTACTGGCTTTGTCAGAATCTCCAGCAGTTCCATGTTATTACTGGCTTTGTTAGAATCTCCAGCAGTTCCATGTTATTACTGGCTTTGTCAGAATCTCCAGCAGTTCCATGTTATTACTGGTTTTGCCAGAATCTCCATAAATATTGTATTACAATAACACTGTTGTTTCTGACAGAGTTTAATAACACATTCTTGATTTATGAAGAAAAGAAATCGTTTGACCACATCTACCTTTTCCATTTTTGCGCCCCCCCCCCGCAAATGGCTTCCCCATTGTTGTTTTTCACATTCAACACTGAATATTCCAAAACATTTGCACCTAAGTTGAAGAAATACTGGGCGTGTGTCTCCAGAAGGCAAAAGGTCTGGAAAGCTGTTAAACCTACTACGAGTATATACTGGTCGTTTTTACACATTCATGATTTAAATATATCAAATACAATAACTTAAATTGCGTGTCACGTAAACACAAACGTAGTTTAAACGTAGAATTACATAGTCTAGCATACAGTGTATAGTATAACTCATAATAAATACATGTTTTTTTCCGCTTGTGATTTTTATAGATGTATACGCATAAACGTTTTCTGTATTTCTAAAATTTTCTATTACTTTCTACACGAAATATCTGTACGGAAGCCGATATATTAATATGTATATATTATGTGAGTGTATAAAATCAGGTATATAAGAACCTTTCTTAACTGTTGTGTAATGATTTTTTTTTCTCTCATTTAGCTTCAAACTTTAATTTGATTGTACCACACACAGTCTAAATCTTAAACTTCCTCAGTATACTGCTAACACGAAGAGGGCCGAGTATGGTTTAAAGCATGGGCTGCGGATCGCAAGCTCGATATTTTTCTTTAGCTATGGGAGCGTTATAATTGTAACAGTCAATCTCATTAGTCATTTAAAAAATAGAAGCACTGGTAGCAGTTGCTGCTGATTAGTTGCTCGCTTTCTAGTGAACAACTATGAATTAAAACTGGCTTTGATTGAGCCTTAGGAACCTTTGACCTGGCTATTTAGTACATGTGTTTCATAAGGTGATTTTTAGATTAAAAATATTTATGTTTCACAATGATATTATAAAGATTCCTTAAATTGAATAAATGAAAACAAAAGGAAACAATCAGAAATTACAAAAACATTAATCACGCAGCGTCACCTAGTTTTTGTAAAATTAATAGAGTAATAAAGAAATATCTGATATGTATATATAGTTTCTGCACAATCAGTACAGTTAAAAAGGATGAACACATATTAATCATTTATATTCTATCTGGTTCTTTATAATTATTTCTTTGATTCCCTGGTCGTACATTTAATAGGAAGCTATTTACATATATTTATAAACTATATAAAACGAACCCTACTATAATTTACACTTTAACCTTCGACATCGTCAACTGGTGTTTTAAAATAAAACATTTCATAATTTATTTCCGCAGTAATAAACTGATTTTTTGTCGCAATAAAAGCGACCCCTATAATTAAATTTTCTCGTTTATTTTGTACCTAAAAAGGGAGTTATGAGATCCTTAGAATAAGTTGTAGAATTCCTAATTTGGTAATTCACTTTTAAACTAATGAGGTTTAGAAATAGGCTTCAGAATAACTTTCTTAGAAGTTTGTTACTGTGTTAATCTTGTAATAAAGTTTTCTTCGTAACGCATTGAAGTCGCCCCTAAATCTTATAAGTTACAGAAACGTTGGACTTGAAAAGTAAGTACACTTTCTCATAAACAATGAGTGAAACAGTTAATGGTGAGCTACAACATGGCGTGAGAATTCGATAGGAAACACAGGCGGTTGCACTTATCTGTTCCATAAAAAGCACAAATTAGTGCCTTGATAAGTGTATTTATCCGGCTAATACGTTGGGTGTTCATTGGTGGTTTAATAATAAATGTTTTTCAAAAATATTTATCTCTTTTTCTGTTTTCCCTTAAACAATAAAAACATGTAAGTAAAAAGTAACTCACCCAGTGATGTACAAGAATCGATTGAAAAACATCCAACACATAGATAAACAAGACAAAGAGTTTGTTTGTTTGAATTTTGCCCAAAGCTACACGAGGACTACCTGCGCTAACTGTCCCTAATTTAGCAGTGTCAGACTAGAGAGAATAGTTGAATTTACCGTACGGCTGAAGGGGCGAGCATGTTTGGTGTGACGGGGATTCGAACCCTCGACCCTCAGATTACGAGTCGCACGCCTTAGCCACCTGGCTATGCCTGGCCAAGAGAAAAAGAATTTCAAAGTAAATTAATTTTATGGCCTGGCATGGCCAGGTGGTCAGGAACGTTCGGCCCGTAATCTGATGGTCACGGGTTTGAAGCCCCGTCACACCAAACACGCCCACTCTTTCAGCCGTGGGGGCGTTATAACGTGACGGTCAATTCCAGTATTCGTTGGTAACAGAGTAACCCAAAAGTTGACGGTGGACAGTGATGACTAGCTGCCTTCCCTTTAGTATTACACTGCTTAATTATGGACGGCTAGCGCAGATAGCCACAGTGTAGTTTTGCGCATAATTCAAAACAAGCCAAACAAAGAAAACTACTTGTACTGATATGGATGTGATGGTAGGTGTGTTTGGTACGCGTTGCTGTGTTTGAAAGTACACCCTGTTTGTTTTTGTAACCCTGTCTTCCACGTGCTTGTGAAAATCACAATATTGGTTGTGCAACGCATAAGTATATGACAACTTTGTGTAAAAAATGGTCGCTTTACTCTGTTATAAAGATATACCTTTTGATAAACTATGTAAAGTAAGTATCTAAATATTTTTCAGAGACATATTTGATATATGCGAATTCTTAATTGTTAGAAATGATTCAGACGAGGGTTAACTACAGAGAAACAAAACTGTTTAAGAGGACATTTTAACGAACAAAGTACTATCAAAATTCGAGTTGTTGTTTTTCTACGATTAAAAGAAATTGAAAGGACTGACTTATCAGACTGCGGATCGAAACGTCGAAAGTCCGATTTTCAAATGTGAGACATTATAATAGTGATTTCCACGATTTGGTTAAGAATAGCTGCTGGTTAACATGCTCGGCTAGTAAGTATCATACCTCAATCCTGTTGTGCTTTGTTTTTTTTTGTTTGCCAGTATAGTATACATATCTATATATATCCCAAAAATTGACACTTAGGGTTATAACAAATTTCAAGATGGCAACAATTTTATTGCTTCATCAAAATATTTCTAATTAACAAATATCTGACGCCAATTTTTAAATCTAAGATCTAGTTAAACAAAATAAGACTATTGAGCAATTTTCCCATCAGGGATTCGATTCCTCTCAGTGAACACAACAGATATCCAGATGTGGTTTTCTATAAGAAAACACACAAGAACGCACGGATTTATTGTTGTATTTTGAGTGCGTATATAAAGTACACACGGTAATGTATATGTCTTATATTCGTTAAGAAATTTAAAACAAACGTTTTGAAATGATTTTGAAGAAACATAATAATAAAATCACTTACAATGCTGGAGTGTAACATGAAATAACGTACTGTTGGATTAACATTATACCATGACTCTTTACAATGGTTAGGGTTAATCAGGCGAGCTTTTTAATCAATATTCTGAGGAACAGGTTATTTGTTTAATAAACAGCTGAGAGCTTAACGAGTAGCTTCTCTTTTGAATGTCAAAAGACATATTTCTGTCCAGAATACGCCCTGTGAATAACTGAAGGAGTTGAAAGAGGCGGTTTGTATTAGTTATTCATAATATGTTTGTTTTGTTCGTTTTTTGAAATTCGCGAAAAGCCACTCGAGGGCTATCTGCGCTAGCCGTCCCTAATTTAGCAGTGAAAGACGAGAGGAAACAAAGGCAGCTGGTCATCACCAACCATCGCCAGGTCTTGGGGTACTATTTTACCAACGAATAATGGGATTGATCATCACATTATAACGTAACACGGTTGAAAGAACGAGAATATTTGGAGCTACGCGGATTTGAAGGAAGAAAATAAAAAAAAGCTTAATATATTTATTCCTAACAATGTTAAATCCTCTTAAAGAACTCATTGGTAACAAAATTGTAGATGTCGCCGTATACACGAAGGATTAAGTAAAACTAACTGGAATATCTAGTTCATAAGAACATGTAATACACTATAAAGTTTTGTACCAACAATAAGAACATGTAGTACGCTATCAAGTTTTGTACAAACAATAAGAATATGTAGTACACAGTTAAGTTTTGTACCAACAATAATATGTGGTACACTATAAAGTTTTGTATCAACAATAAGAACATGTGGTACACTATCAAGTTTTGTACCAACAATAAGAATATGTGGTACACTATCAAGTTTTGTACCAACAATAACAACATGTGGTACACTATCAAGTTTTGTACCAACAATAAGAATATGTAGTACACAATCAAGTTTTGTATCAACAATAAGAACATGTAGTACACTATCAAGTTTTGTATCAAAAATAAGAACATGTAGTACACTATCAAGTTTGTATCAACAATAAGAACATGTAGAACACTATCAAGTTTTGTACCAACAATAAGAATATGTGGAACACTATCAAGTTTTGTACCAACAATAAGAACATGTACTACACTATCAAGTTTTGTACCAAGAATAAGAACATGTAGTACACTATCAACTTTTGTATCAACAATAAGAACATGTAGCACACTATCAAGTTTTGTGCCAACAATAAGAATATGTAGTACACTATCAAGTTTTGAGCCAACAATAAGAACATGTAGTACACTATCAAGTTTTGTATCAACAATAAGAACATGTAGTGTTCCTGCACTAAACACCAAGTGTTTAGTTGTTAAACTAAATCAGTATGAAAAGTACAGGACCAAATATTTAGTTCTCAGAGTAAAGCAGGATGAAAACTACAGGACCAAGTGTTTAGTTGCTAGACTAAACAAATATAAAACTACAGCACCAAGTGTTTAGTTGTTAGACTAAACCAGTAGGAAAACTACAAAACCAAGTGTTTAGTTTTTAGACTAAACGTAAAAGAAAACTAAAGCACCAAGTGTTTAGTTGTTAGACTAAACCAGTATCAAAACTCCAGGACCAAGTGTTTGGTTGTTAGACTAAACCAGTAAAAAAACTACAGGCCAAAATGTTTAGTTGTTAGAATAAACCAATAAAAAATCTACAGAACCAAGTGTTTAGTTGTTAGACTGATCCAGTATGGAAATAATTGTATCAAGTGTTTAGTTGTTAAATTAAAACAGTATGAAAACTACAGGACCAAGTGTTTAGTTGTTAGACTATACCAGTATTAAAACTACAACACCAAGTGTTTAGTGGTTACACTAAACCAGTACGAAAACTACAGCACCAAATGTTTAGTTGTTAGACTAAACAAGTATGAAAACTACAGGACCAAGTGTTTAGTTGTTAGACTAAACCAGTATGAAAACTACAGCACCAAGTGTTTAGTTGTTAGACTAAACCAGTAAGAAAACTACAGCAACAAGTGCTTAGTTGTTAGATTAAACCAGTATGAAAACTACAGAACCAAGTGTTTAGTTGTTATACTAAACCAGTATGAAAAGTACAGGACCAAGTGTTTAGTTGTTAGACTAAACCAATAAGAAAACTACAGGCCAAGTGTTTAGTTGTTAGACTATACCAGTATGAAAACTACAGCACCAAGTGTTTAGTTGTTAGAGTAAACCAGTATGAAAACTACAGCACCAAGTGTTTAGTTGTTAGACTAAACCAATAAGAAAACTACAGCACCAAGTGTTTAGTTGTTAGACTAAACCAGTATAAAAACTACAGGACCAAGTGTTTAGTTGTTAGACTAAACCAGTAAGAAAACTACAGCACCAAGTGTTTAGTTGTTAGACTAAACCAATAAGAAAACTACAGCACCAAGTGTTTAGTTGTTAGACTAAACCAGTATGAAAACTACAGCACCAAGTGTTTAGTTGTTAGACTAAACCAGTATGAAAACTACAGCACCAAGTGTTTAGTTGTTAGACTAAACCAGTATGAAAACTACAGGACCAAGTGTTTAGTTGTTAGACTAAACCAGTAAGAAAACTACAGGACCAAGTGTTTAGTTGTTAGACTAAACCAGTAAGAAAACTACAGCACCAAGTGTTTAGTTGTTAGACTAAACCAGTATGAAAACTACAGCACAAAGTGTTTAGTTGTTAGACTAAACCAATAAGAAAACTACAGCACCAAGTGTTTAGTTGTTAGACTATACCAGTATGAAAACTACAGCACCAAGTGTTTAGTTGTTAGACTAAACCAGTATGAAAACTACAGGACCAAGTGTTTAGTTGTTAGACTAAACCAGTAAGAAAACTACAGGACCAAGTGTTTAGTTGTTAGACTAAACCAGTAAGAAAACTACAGCACCAAGTGTTTAGTTGTTAGACTAAACCAGTATGAAAACTACAGGACCAAGTGTTTAATTGTTAAACTAAACCAATAAGAAAACTACAGCACAAAGTGTTTAGTTGTTAGACTAATCCAGTATGGAAATTACAGCACCAAGTGTTTAGTTGTTAGACTAAACCAAAAGAAAACGACATCACCAAGTGTTTAGTTGTTAGACTAAACCAGTATGAAAACTACAGGACCAAGTGTTTAGTTGTTAGACTAAACCAGTAAGAAAACTACAGGACCAAGTGTTTAGTTGTTAGACTAAACCAGTATGAAAACTACAGGACCAAGTGTTTAGTTGTTAGACTAAACCAGTATGAAAACTACAGGACCAAGTGTTTAGTTGTTAGACTAAACCAGTAATAAAACTACAGGACCAAGTGTTTAGTTGTTAGACTAAACCAATAAGAAAACTACAGCACAAAGTGTTTAGTTGTTAGACTAAACCAGTATGAAAACTACAGCACCAAGTGTTTAGTTGTTAGACTAAACCAAAAGAAAACTACAGCACCAAGTGTTTAGTTGTTAGACTAAACCAGTATGAAAACTACAGCACCAAGTGTTTAGTTGTTAGACTAAACCAGTAAGAAAACTACAGGACCAAGTGTTTAGTTGTTAGACTAAACCAGTAAGAAAACTACAGCACCAAGTGTTTAGTTGTTAGACTAAACCAGTATGAAAACTACAGGACCAAGTGTTTAGTTGTTAGACTAAACCAATAAGAAAACTACAGGACCAAGTGTTTAGTTGTTAGACTAAACCAGTATGAAAACTACAGCACCAAGTGTTTAGTTGTTAGACTAAACCAGTATGAAAACTACAGCACGAAGTGTTTAGTTGTTAGACTAAACCAATAAGAAAACTACAGCACCAAGTGTTTAGTTGTTAGACTAAACCAATAAGAAAACTACAGGACCAAGTGTTTAGTTGTTAGACTAAACCAGTATGAAAACTACAGGACCAAGTGTTTAGTTGTTAGACTAAACCAGTATGAAAACTACAGCACCAAGTGTTTAGTTGTTAGACTAAACCAGTATGAAAACTACAGCACCAAGTGTTTAGTTGTTAGACTAAACCAAAAGAAAACGACAGCACCAAGTGTTTAGTTGTTAGACTAAACCAGTATGAAAACTACAGCACCAAGTGTTTAGTTGTTAGACTAAACCAATATGAAAACTACAGCACCAAGTGTTTAGTTGTTAGACTAAACCAGTATAAAAAACTACAGCACCAAGTGTTTAGTTGTTAGACTAAACCAGTATGAAAACTACAGGACCAAGTGTTTAGTTGTTAGACTAAACCAGTATGAAAACTACAGGACCAAGTGTTTAGTTGTTAGACTAAACCAGTATGAAAACTACAGCACCAAGTGTTTAGTTGTTAGACTAAACCAGTATGAAAACTACAGGACCAAGTGTTTAGTTGTTAGACTAAACCAGTAAGAAAACTACAGCAGTATGAAAACAAGTGTTTAGTTGTTAGACTAAACCAGTATGAAAACTACAGCACCAAGTGTTTAGTTGTTAGACTAAACCAGTATGAGAAAACTACAGGACCAAGTGTTTAGTTGTTAGACTAAACCAGTAAGAAAACTACAGCACCAAGTGTTTAGTTGTTAGACTAAACCAGTATGAAAACTACAGGACCAAGTGTTTAGTTGTTAGACTAAACCAGTAAGAAAACTACAGCACCAAGTGTTTAGTTGTTAGACTAAACCAGTATGGAAAACTACAGCACCAAGTGTTTAGTTGTTAGACTAAACCAGTAAGAAAACTACAGTGTTTAGTTGTTAGACTAAACCAATGAAAACTGTGTTTAGTTGTTAGACTAAACCAGTAAGAAAACTACAGCACCAAGTGTTTAGTTGTTAGACTAAACCAGTATGAAAACTACAGGACCAAGTGTTTAGTTGTTAGACTAAACCAGTAAGAAAACTACAGGACCAAACCAGTATGAAAACTACAGGACCAAGTGTTTAGTTGTTAGACTAAACCAGTATGAAAACTACAGGACCAAGTGTTTAGTTGTTAGACTAAACCAGTATGAAAACTACAGCACCAAGTGTTTAGTTGTTAGACTAAACCAGTATGAAAACTACAGCACCAAGTGTTTAGTTGTTAGACTAAACCAGTAAAAACTACAGGACCAAGTGTTTAGTTGTTAGAAAACCAGTACAGGACCAAGTGTTTAGTTGTTAGACTAAACCAGTAAGAAAACTACAGGACCAAGTGTTTAGTTGTTAGACTAAACCAGTATGAAAACTACAGACCAAGTGTTTAGTTGTTAGACTAAACCAGTATGAAAACTACCAAGTGTTTAGTTGTTAGACTAAACCAGTATGAAAACTACAGCACCAAGTGTTTAGTTGTTAGACTAAACCAATATGAAAACTACAGGACCAAGTGTTTAGTTGTTAGACTAAACCAGTAGTTGTTAGACTAAACCAGTATGAACACTACAGCACCAAGTGTTTAGTTGTTAGACTAAACCAGTATGAAAACTACAGGACCAAGTGTTTAGTTGTTAGACTAAACCAGTATGAAAACTACAGGACCAAGTGTTTAGTTGTTAGACTAAACCAGTATGAAAACTACAGCACCAAGTGTTTAGTTGTTAGACTAAACCAGTATGAAAACTACAGCACCAAGTGTTTAGTTGTTAGACCAAAGCAATAAAAAACTACAGGACCAAGTGTTTAGTTGTTAGACTAAACCAGTATGAAAACTACAGGACCAAGTGTTTAGTTGTTAGATTAAACCAGTAAGAAAACTACAGGACCAAGTGTTTAGTTGTTAGACTAAACCAGTAAAAACTACAGGACCAAGTATTTAGTTGTTAGACTAAACCAGTATGAAAACTACAGGACCAAGTGTTTAGTTGTTAGACTAAACCAGTAAGAAAACTACAGCACCAAGTGTTTAGTTGTTAGACTAAACCAGTATGAAAACTACAGGACCAAGTGTTTAGTTGTTAGACTAAACCAATAAGAAAACTACAGCACCAAGTGTTTAGTTGTTAGACTAAACCAGTATGAAAACTACAGCACCAAGTGTTTAGTTGTTAGACTAAACCAGTACTACAGCACCAAGTGTTTAGTTGTTAGACTAAACCAGTATGAAAACTACAGTGTTTAGTTGTTAGACTAAACCAGTATGAAAACTACAGGACCAAGTGTTTAGTTGTTAGACTAAACCAGTATGAAAACTACAGGACCAAGTGTTTAGTTGTTAGACTAAACCAGTAAGAAAACTACAGGACCAAGTGTTTAGTTGTTAGACTATACCAGTATGAAAACTACAGGACCAAGTACTAAACCAGCACCAAGTGTTTAGTTGTTAGACTAAACCAGTATGAAAACTACAGGACCAAGTGTTTAATTGTTAAACTAAACCAATAAGAAAACTACAGCACAAAGTGTTTAGTTGTTAGACTAATCCAGTATGGAAATTACAGCACCAAGTGTTTAGTTGTTAGACTAAACCAAAAGAAAACGACATCACCAAGTGTTTAGTTGTTAGACTAAACCAGTATGAAAACAACAGGACCAAGTGTTTAGTTGTTAGACTAAACCAGTATGAAAACTACAGGACCAAGTGTTTAGTTGTTAGACTAAACCAATAAGAAAACTACAGCACCAAGTGTTTAGTTGTTAGACTAAACCAGTATGAAAACTACAGGACCAAGTGTTTAGTTGTTAGACTAAACCAATAAGAAAACTACAGGACCAAGTGTTTAGTTGTTAGACTAAACCAGTATGAAAACTACAGCACCAAGTGTTTAGTTGTTAGACTAAACCAGTATGAAAACTACAGCACGAAGTGTTTAGTTGTTAGACTAAACTAATAAGAAAACTACAGCAACAAGTGTGTAGTTGTTAGACTAAACCAATAAGAAAACTACAGGACCAAGTGTTTAGTTGTTATACTAAACCAATAAGAAAACTAAAGAACCAAGTGTTTAGTTGTTAGACTAAACCAGTAAGAAAACTACAGGACCAAGTGTTTAGTTGTTAGACTAAACCAGTAAGAAAACTACAGGACCAAGTGTTTAGTTGTTAGACTAAACCAGTATGAAAACTACAGGACCAAGTGTTTAGTTGTTAGACTAAACCAGTATGAAAACTACAGCACAAAGTGTTTAGTTGTTAGACTAAACCAATATGAAAATTACAGCACCAAGTGTATAGTTGTTAGACTATACCAGTATAAAAACTACAGCGCAAAGTGTTTAGTTGTTAGACCAAACCAGTATGAAAACTAAAGGACCAAATATTTAGTTGTTAGTGTAAACCAGTATGAAAACTACAGGACAAAGTGTTTAGTTGTTAGACTAAACCAGTAAGAAAAATACAGCACCAAGTATTTAGTTGTTAGACTAAATCAGTATGAAAACTACAGGACCAAGTGTTTAATTGTTAGACTAAACCAATAAGAAAACTACAGCACAAAGTGTTTAGTTGTTAGACTAAACCAGTATGAAAACTACAGCACCAAGTGTTTAGTTGTTAGACTAAACCAGTATGAAAACTACAGCACCAAGTGTTTAGTTGTTAGACTAAACCAGTATGAAAACTACAGGACCAAGTGTTTAGTTGTTAGACTAAACCAGTATGAAAACTACAGGACCAAGTGTTTAGTTGTTAGACTAAACCAGTAAGAAAACTACAGGACCAAGTGTTTAGTTGTTAGACTAAACCAGTATGAAAACTACAGCACCAAGTGTTTAGTTGTTAGACTAAACCAGTAAGAAAACTACAGCACCAAGTATTTAGTTGTTAGACTAAATCAGTATGAAAACTACAGGACCAAGTGTTTAATTGTTAAACTAAACCAATAAGAAAACTACAGCACAAAGTGTTTAGTTGTTAGACTAATCCAGTATGGAAATTACAGCACCAAGTGTTTAGTTGTTAGACTAAACCAAAAGAAAACGACATCACCAAGTGTTTAGTTGTTAGACTAAACCAGTATGAAAACAACAACACCAAGTGTTTAGTTGTTACACTAAACCAGTTTGAAAACTACAGGACCAAGTGTTTAGTTGTTAGACTAAACCAATAAGAAAACTACAGCACCAAATGTTTAGTTGTTATACTAAACCAGTATGAAAACTACAGGACCAAGTGTTTAGTTGTTAGACTAAACCAGTAAGAAAACTACAGGACCAAGTGTTTAGTTGTTAGACTAAACCAGTATGAAAACTACAGCACCAAGTGTTTAGTTGTTAGACTAAACCAGTATGAAAACTACAGCACCAAGTGTTTAGTTGTTAGACTAAACCAATAAGAAAACTACAGCACCAAGTGTTTAGTTGTTAGACTAAACCAGTAAGAAAACTACAGGACCAAGTGTTTAGTTGTTAGACTAAACCAATAAGAAAACTACAGGACCAAGTGTTTAATTGTTAGACTAAACCAGTATGAAAACTACAGGACCAAGTGTTTAGTTGTTAGACTAAACCAGTAAGAAAACTACAGGACCAAGTGTTTAGTTGTTAGACTAAACCAGTATGAAAACTACAGGACCAAGTGTTTAGTTGTTAGACTAAACCAGTATGAAAACTACAGCACAAAGTGTTTAGTTGTTAGACTAAACCAATATGAAAACTACAGCACCAAGTGTTTAGTTGTTAGACTAAACCAGTATAAAAACTACAGCACCAAGTGTTTAGTTGTTAGACTAAACCAGTATGAAAACTACAGGACCAAGTGTTTAGTTGTTAGACTAAACCAGTATGAAAACTACAGGACCAAGTGTTTAGTTGTTAGACTAAACCAGTAAGAAAACTACAGCACCAAGTGTTTAGTTGTTAGACTAAACCAGTAAGAAAACTACTAAACTAAACAGTATGAAAACTACAGGACCAAGTGTTTAGTTGTTAGACTAAACCAGTAAGAAAACTACAGCACCAAGTGTTTAGTTGTTAGACTAAACCAGTATGAAAACTACAGCACCAAGTGTTTAGTTGTTAGACTAAACCAGTAAGAAAACTACAGCACCAAGTGTTTAGTTGTTAGACTAAACCAGTATGAAAACTACAGCACCAAGTGTTTAGTTGTTAGACTAAACCAGTAAAACCAGTAAGAAAACTACAGGACCAAGTGTTTAGTTGTTAGACTAAACCAGTAAGAAAACTACAGGACCAAGTGTTTAGTTGTTAGACTAAACCAGTATGAAAACTACAGGACCAAGTGTTTAGTTGTTAGACTAAACCAGTAAGAAAACTACAGCACCAAGTGTTTAGTTGTTAGACTAAACCAGTATGAAAACTACAGGACCAAGTGTTTAGTTGTTAGACTAAACCAGTAAGAAAACTACAGCACCAAGTGTTTAGTTGTTAGACTAAACCAGTATGAAAACTACAGCACCAAGTGTTTAGTTGTTAGACTAAACCAATAAAAAACTACATGACCAAGTGTTTAGTTGTTAGACTAAACCAGTATGAAAACTACAGCACCAAGTGTTTAGTTGTTAGACTAAACCAGTATGAAAACTACAGGACCAAGTGTTTAGTTGTTAGACTAAACCAGTATGAAAACTACAGGACCAAGTGTTTAGTTGTTAGACTAAACCAGTATGAAAACTACAGGACCAAGTGTTTAGTTGTTAGACCAAACCAGTATGAAAACTACAGGACCAAGTATTTAGTTGTTAGACTAAACCAGTATGAAAACTACAGGACCAAGTGTTTAGTTGTTAGACTAAACCAGTATGAAAACTACAGCACCAAGTGTTTAGTTGTTAGACTAAACCAGTATGAAAACTACAGCACCAAGTGTTTAGTTGTTAGACTAAACCAGTAAGAAAACTACAGCACCAAGTGTTTAGTTGTTAGACTAAACCAGTAAGAAAACTACAGGACCAAGTGTTTAGTTGTTAGACTAAACCAGTAAGAGAACTACAGGACCAAGTGTTTAGTTGTTAGACTAAACCAGTAGTTGAAAACTAAAACACAGGACCAAGTGTTTAGTTGTTAGACTAAACCAGTATGAAAACTACAGGACCAAGTGTTTAGTTGTTAGACTAAACCAGTATGAAAACTACAGCACCAAGTGTTTAGTTGTTAGACTAAACCAGTATGAAAACTACAGGACCAAGTGTTTAGTTGTTAGACTAAACCAGTATGAAAACTACAGGACCAAGTGTTTAGTTGTTAGACTAAACCAAGTAGTTGTTAGACTAAACCAGAAAAACTACAGCACCAAGTGTTTAGTTGTTAGACTAAACCAGTATGAAAACTACAGCACCAAGTGTTTAGTTGTTAGACTAAACCAGTATGAAAACTACAGGACCAAGTGTTTAGTTGTTAGACTAAACCAGTATGAAAACTACAGGACCAGTAGAAAACTACAGGACCAAGTGTTTAGTTGTTAGACTAAACCAGTAAGAAAACTACAGTGTTTAGTTGTTAGACTAAACCAAGTGTTTAGTTGTTAGACTAAACCAGTAAGAAAACTACAGGACCAAGTGTTTAGTTGTTAGACTAAACCAGTATGAAAACTACAGCACCAAGTGTTTAGTTGTTAGACTAAACCAGTATGAAAACTACAGCACCAAGTGTTTAGTTGTTAGACTAAACCAGTAAGAAAACTACAGGACCAAGTGTTTAGTTGTTAGACTAAACCAGTATGAAAACTACAGGACCAAGTGTTTAGTTGTTAGACTAAACCAGTAAGAAAACTACAGGACCAAGTGTTTAGTTGTTAGACTAAACCAGTAAGAAAACTACAGGTGTTTAGTTGTTACCAAGTGTTTTAGTTGTTAGACTAAACCAGTATGAAAACTACAGGACCAAGTGTTTAGTTGTTAGACTAAACCAGTAAGAAAACTACAGCACCAAGTGTTTAGTTGTTAGACTAAACCAGTATGAAAACTACAGGACCAAGTGTTTAGTTGTTAGACTAAACCAATAAGAAAACTACAGCACCAAGTGTTTAGTTGTTAGACTAAACCAGTATGAAAACTACAGCACCAAGTGTTTAGTTGTTAGACTAAACCAGTAAGAAAACTACAGGACCAAGTGTTTAGTTGTTAGACTAAACCAGTATGAAAACTACAGCACCAAGTGTTTAGTTGTTAGACTAAACCAGTATGAAAACTACAGGACCAAGTGTTTAGTTGTTAGACTAAACCAATAAGAAAACTACAGCACCAAGTGTTTAGTTGTTAGACTAAACCAGTATGAAAACTACAGGACCAAGTGTTTAGTTGTTAGACTAAACCAGTAAGAAAACTACAGGACCAAGTGTTTAGTTGTTAGACTAAACCAGTATGAAAACTACAGCACCAAGTGTTTAGTTGTTAGACTAAACCAGTATGAAAACTACAGCACCAAGTGTTTAGTTGTTAGACTAAACCAATAAGAAAACTACAGCACCAAGTGTTTAGTTGTTAGACTAAACCAGTATGAAAACTACAGGACCAAGTGTTTAGTTGTTAGACTAAACCAATAAGAAAACTACAGGCCAAGTGTTTAGTTGTTAGACTAAACCAGTAAGAAAACTACAGGACCAAGTGTTTAGTTGTTAGACTAAACCAGTATGAAAACTACAGGACCAAGTGTTTAGTTGTTAGACTAAACCAGTATGAAAACTACAGTGTTTACCAAGAAAACTACAGTGTTTAGTTGTTAGACTAAACCAGTATGAAAACTACAGCACCAAGTGTTTAGTTGTTAGACTAAACCAGTATGAAAACTACAGCACAAAGTGTTTAGTTGTTAGACCAAACCAGTATGAAAACTACAGGACCAAGTGTTTAGTTGTTAGACTAAACCAGTATGAAAACTACAGGACCAAGTGTTTAGTTGTTAGACTAAACCAGTAAGAAAACTACAGCACCAAGTGTTTAGTTGTTAGACTAAACCAGTATGAAAACTACAGGACCAAGTGTTTAGTTGTTAGACTAAACCAGTAAGAAAACTACAGCACCAAGTGTTTAGTTGTTAGACTAAACCAGTATGAAAACTACAGCACCAAGTGTTTAGTTGTTAGACTAAACCAGTAAGAAAACTACAGCACCAAGTGTTTAGTTGTTAGACTAAACCAGTATGAAAACTACAGGACCAAGTGTTTAGTTGTTAGACTAAACCAGTATGAAAACTACAGGACCAAGTGTTTAGTTGTTAGACTAAACCAGTAAGAAAACTACAGGACCAAGTGTTT
This sequence comes from Tachypleus tridentatus, assembly GCF_004210375.1. Lineage (NCBI taxonomy): Eukaryota > Metazoa > Arthropoda > Merostomata > Xiphosura > Limulidae > Tachypleus > Tachypleus tridentatus. The sequence goes on from NC_134825.1 coordinate 116,715,859, forward strand.
AGTTGTTAGACTAAACCAGTATAAAACTACAGGACCAAGTGTTTAGTTGTTAGACTAAACCAGTACAGCACCAAGTGTTTAGTTGTTAGACTAAACCAGTATGAAAACTACAGCACCAAGTGTTTAGTTGTTAGACTAAACCAGTATGAAAACTACAGACCAAGTGTTTAGTTGTTAGACTAAACCAGTATGAAAACTACAGCACCAAGTGTTTAGTTGTTAGACTAAACCAATAACAGAAAACTACAGAAAACACCAAGTGTTTAGTTGTTAGACTAAACCAGTATGAAAACTACAGCACCAAGTGTTTAGTTGTTAGACTAAACCAGTATGAAAACTACAGGACCAAGTGTTTAGTTGTTAGACTAAACCAGTAAGAAAACTACAGCACCAAGTGTTTAGTTGTTAGACTAAACCAGTATGAAAACTACAGGACCAAGTGTTTAGTTGTTAGACTAAACCAGTAAGAAAACTACAGGACCAAGTGTTTAGTTGTTAGACTAAACCAGTATGAAAACTACAGCACCAAGTGTTTAGTTGTTAGACTAAACCAGTATGAAAACTACAGCACCAAGTGTTTAGTTGGTAGACTAAACCTGTAAGAAACCTACAGCACCAAGTGTTTAGTTGTTAGACTAAACCAGTACTACAGGACCAAGTGTTTAGTTGTTAGACTAAACCAGTAAGAAAACTACAGGACCAAGTGTTTAGTTGTTAGACTAAACCAGTATGAAAACTACAGGACCAAGTGTTTAGTTGTTAGACTAAACCAGTAAGAAAACTACAGGACCAAGTGTTTAGTTGTTAGACTAAACCAGTATGAAAACTACAGGACCAAGTGTTTAGTTGTTAGACTAAACCAGTATGAAAACTACAGCACCAAGTGTTTAGTTGTTAGACTAAACCAGTAACAAAACTGCAGCACCAAGTGTTTAGTTGTTAGACTAAACCAGTAAAAAAACTACAGCACCAAGTGTTTAGTTGTTAGACTAAACCAGTATGAAAACTACAGGACCAAGTGTTTAGTTGTTAGACTAAACCAGTATGAAAACTACAGGACAAGTGTTTAATTGTTAGACTAAACCAGTAAGAAAACTACAGCACCAAGTGTTTAGTTGTTAGACTAAACCAGTATGAAAACTACAGGACCAAGTGTTTAGTTGTTAGACTAAACCAGTAAGAAAACTACAGCACCAAGTGTTTAGTTGTTAGACTAAACAAGTATGAAAACTACAACACCAAGTGTTTAGTTGTTAGACTAAACCAGTAAGAAAACTACAGAAAGTGTTTAGTTGTTAGACTAAACCAGTATGAAAACTACAGGACCAAGTGTTTAGTTGTTAGACTAAACCAGTATGAAAAAAACTACAGGACCAAGTGTTTAGTTGTTAGACTAAACCAGTATGAAAACTACAGACCAAGTGTTTAGTTGTTAGACTAAACCAGTACTACAGCACCAAGTGTTTAGTTGTTAGACTAAACCAGTATGAAAACTACAGCACCAAGTGTTTAGTTGTTAGACTAAACCAGTATGAAAACTACAGGACCAAGTGTTTAGTTGTTAGACTAAACCAGTATGAAAACTACAGGACCAAGTGTTTAGTTGTTAGACTAAACCAGTACAGAAAACTACAGCACCAAGTGTTTAGTTATTAGACTAAACCAGTATGAAAACTACAGCACCAAGTGTTTAGTTGTTAGACTAAACCAGTAAGAAAACTACAGCACCAAGTGTTTAGTTGTTAGACTAAACCAGTATGAAAACTACAGGACCAAGTGTTTAGTTGTTAGACTAAACCAGAAAGAAAACTACAGGACCAAGTGAAAACTACAGGACCAAGTGTTTAGTTGTTAGACTAAACCAGTATGAAAACTACAGCACCAAGTGTTTAGTTGTTAGACTAAACCAGTAACTACAGGACCAAGTGTTTAGTTGTTAGACCAAACCAGTATTAAAACTACAGGACCAATTATTTAGTTGTTAGAGTAAACCAGTATGAAAAATACAGGACCAATTGTTTAGTTGTTAGACTAAACCAGTATGAAAACTACAGCACCAAGTGTTTAGTTGTTAGACTAAACCAGTATGAAAACTACAGCACCAAGTGTTTAGTTGTTAGACTAAACCAGTATGAAAACTACAGGACCAAGTGTTTAGTTGTTAGACTAAACCAGTAAGAAAACTACAGGACCAAGTGTTTAGTTGTTAGACTAAACCAGTAAGAAAACTACAGGACCAAGTGTTTAGTTGTTAGACTAAACCAGTATGAAAACTACAGCACCAAGTGTTTAGTTGTTAGACTAAACCAGTATGAAAACTACAGCACCAAGTGTTTAGTTGTTAGACTACAGCACCAAGTGTTTAGTTGTTAGACTAAACCAGTATGAAAACTACAGGACAGTGTTTAGTTGTTAGACAAAGTGTTTAGTTGTTAGACTAAACCAGTATGAAAACTACAGGACCAAGTGTTTAGTTGTTAGACTAAACCAGTATGAAAACTACAGGACCAAGTGTTTAGTTGTTAGACTAAACCAGTAAGAAAACTACAGCACCAAGTGTTTAGTTGTTAGACTAAACCAGTATGAAAACTACAGGACCAAGTGTTTAGTTGTTAGACTAAACCAATAAGAAAACTACAGCACCAAGTGTTTAGTTGTTAGACTAAACCAGTATGAAAACTACAGCACCAAGTGTTTAGTTGTTAGACTAAACCAAAATGAAAACTACAGCACCAAGTGTTTAGTTGTTAGACTAAACCAGTATGAAAACTACAGGACCAAGTGTTTAGTTGTTAGACTAAACCAGTAAGAAAACTACAGGACCAAGTGTTTAGTTGTTAGACTAAACCAGTAAGAAAACTACAGGACCAAGTGTTTAGTTGTTAGACTAAACCAGTATGAAAACTACAGGACCAAGTGTTTAGTTGTTAGACTAAACCAGTAAGAAAACTACAGCACCAAGTGTTTAGTTGTTAGACTAAACCAGTATGAAAACTACAGTGACCAAGTGTTTAGTTGTTAGACTAAACCAGTAAGAAAACTACAGCACCAAGTGTTTAGTTGTTAGACTAAACCAGTATGAAAACTACAGCACCAAGTGTTTAGTTGTTAGACTAAACCAGTAAGAAAACTACAGCACCAAGTGTTTAGTTGTTAGACTAAACCAGTATGAAAACTACAGGACCAAGTGTTTAGTTGTTAGACTAAACCAGTAAGAAAACTACAGGACCAAGTGTTTAGTTGTTAGACTAAACCAGTAAGAAAACTACAGCACCAAGTGTTTAGTTGTTAGACTAAACCAGTATGAAAACTACAGGACCAAGTGTTTAGTTGTTAGACTAAACCAATAAGAAAACTACAGGACCAAGTGTTTAGTTGTTAGACTAAACCAGTATGAAAACTACAGCACCAAGTGTTTAGTTGTTAGACTAAACCAGTATGAAAACTACAGCACCAAGTGTTTAGTTGTTAGACTAAACCAGTAAGAAAACTACAGCACCAAGTGTTTAGTTGTTAGACTAAACCAGTAAGAAAACTACAGGACCAAGTGTTTAGTTGTTAGACTAAACCAGTAAGAAAACTACAGGACCAAGTGTTTAGTTGTTAGACTAAACCAGTAAGAAAACTACAGGACCAAGTGTTTAGTTGTTAGACTAAACCAGTATGAAAACTACAGGACCAAGTGTTTAGTTGTTAGACTAAACCAGTAAGAAAACTACAGGACCAAGTGTTTAGTTGTTAGACTAAACCAGTATGAAAACTACAGGACCAAGTGTTTAGTTGTTAGACTAAACCAGTATGAAAACTACAGCACCAAGTGTTTAGTTGTTAGACTAAACCAGTATGAAAACTACAGCACCAAGTGTTTAGTTGTTAGACTAAACCAGTATGAAAACTACAGCACCAAGTGTTTAGTTGTTAGACTAAACCAGTATGAAAACTACAGGACCAAGTGTTTAGTTGTTAGACTAAACCAGTATGAAAACTACAGGACCAAGTGTTTAAGACTAAACCAGTATGAAAACTACAGGACCAAGTGTTTAGTTGTTAGACTAAACCAGTATGAAAACTACAGGACCAAGTGTTTAGTTGTTAGACTAAACCAGTAAGAAAAAAACTACAGGTGTTTAGTTGTTAGACTAAACAAGTGTTTAGTTGTTAGACTAAACCAGTAAGAAAACTACAGGACCAAGTGTTTAGTTGTTAGACTAAACCAGTAAGAAAACTACAGGACCAAGTGTTTAGTTGTTAGACTAAACCAGTAAGACCAAGTGTTTAGTTGTTAGACTAAACCAGTATGAAAACTACAGGACCAAGTGTTTAGTTGTTAGACTAAACCAGTATGAAAACTACAGGACCAAGTGTTTAGTTGTTAGACTAAACCAGTGAGAAAACTACAGGACAAAGTGTTTAGTTGTTAGACTAAACCAGTATGAAAACTACAGCACCAAGTGTTTAGTTGTTAGACTAAACCAGTATGAAAACTACAGCACCAAGTGTTTAGTTGTTAGACTAAACCAGTAAGAAAACTACAGCACCAAGTGTTTAGTTGTTAGACTAAACCAGTATAAAAACTACAGGACCAAGTGTTTAGTTGTTAGACTAAACCAGTAAGAAAACTACAGGACCAAGTGTTTAGTTGTTAGACTAAACTAAACCAAGTGTTTAGTTGTTAGACTAAACCAGTAAGAAAACTACAGGACCAAGTGTTTAGTTGTTAGACTAAACCAGTATGAAAACTACAGGACCAAGTGTTTAGTTGTTAGACTAAACCAGTATGAAAACTACAGGACCAAGTGTTTAGTTGTTAGACTAAACCAGTATGAAAACTAAAGCACCAAGTACAGCACCAAGTGTTTAGTTGTTAGACTAAACCAGTATGAAAACTACAGCACCAAGTGTTTAGTTGTTAGACTAAACCAGTAAGAAAACTACAGCACCAAGTGTTTAGTTGTTAGACTAAACCAGTATGAAAACTACAGGACCAAGTGTTTAGTTGTTAGACTAAACCAGTATGAAAACTACAGGACCAAGTGTTTAGTTGTTAGACTAAACCAGTATGAAAACTACAGGACCAAGTGTTTAGTTGTTAGACTAAACCAGTATGAAAACTACAGCACCAAGTGTTTAGTTGTTAGACTAAACCAGTATGAAAACTACAGCACCAAGTGTTTAGTTGTTAGACTAAACCAGTATGAAAACTACAGGACCAAGTGTTTAGTTGTTAGACTAAACCAATAAAAAACTACAGGACCAAGTGTTTAGTTGTTAGACTAAACCAGTATGAAAACTACAGGACCAAGTGTTTAGTTGTTAGACTAAACCAGTAAGAAAACTACAGCACCAAGTGTTTAGTTGTTAGACTAAACCAGTATGAAAACTACAGGACCAAGTGTTTAGTTGTTAGACTAAACCAGTATGAAAACTACAGGACCAAGTGTTTAGTTGTTAGACTAAACCAGTAAGAAAACTACAGGACCAAGTGTTTAGTTGTTAGACTAAACCAAACCAGTAAGAAAACTACAGCACCAAGTGTTTAGTTGTTAGACTAAACCAGTATGAAAACTACAGGACCAAGTGTTTAGTTGTTAGACTAAACCAAGTGTTTAGTTGTTAGACTAAACCAGTATGAAAACTACAGCACCAAGTGTTTAGTTGTTAGACTAAACCAGTATGAAAACTACAGGACCAAGTGTTTAGTTGTTAGACTAAACCAGTAAGAAAACTACAGGACCAAGTGTTTAGTTGTTAGACTAAACCAGTAAGAAAACTACAGACCAAGTGTTTAGTTGTTAGACTAAACCAGTATGAAAACTACAGCACCAAGTGTTTAGTTGTTAGACTAAACCAGTATGAAAACTACAGCACCAAGTGTTTAGTTGTTAGACTAAACCAGTAAGTTGTTAAAAACTACAGCACCAAGTGTTTAGTTGTTAGACTAAACCAGTAAGAAAACTACAGGACCAAGTGTTTAGTTGTTAGACTAAACCAGTAAGAAAACTACAGGACCAAGTGTTTAGTTGTTAGACTAAACCAGTATGAAAACTACAGGACCAAGTGTTTAGTTGTTAGACTAAACCAGTGAGAAAACTACAGGACCAAGAGTTTAGTTGTTAGACTAAACCAGTGTGAAAACTACAGGACCAAGTGTTTAGTTGTTAGACTAAACCAGTATGAAAACTACAGCACCAAGTGTTTAGTTGTTAGACTAAACCAGTAAGAAAACTACAGCACCAAGTGTTTAGTTGTTAGACTAAACCAGTATGAAAACTACAGGACCAAGTGTTTAGTTGTTAGACTAAACCAGTATGAAAACTACAGGACCAAGTGTTTAGTTGTTAGACTAAACCAGTATGAAAACTACAGGACCAAGTGTTTAGTTGTTAGACTAAACCAGTAAGAAAACTACAGGACCAAGTGTTTAGTTGTTAGACTAAACCAGTATACAGAAAACTACAGGACCAAGTGTTTAGTTGTTAGACTAAACCAGTAAGAAAACTACAGCACCAAGTGTTTAGTTGTTAGACTAAACCAGTATGAAAACTACAGCACCAAGTGTTTAGTTGTTAGACTAAACCAGTAAGAAAACTACAGCACCAAGTGTTTAGTTGTTAGACTAAACCAGTATGAAAACTACAGGACCAATTGTTTAGTTGTTAGACTAAACCAGTAAAAACTACAGAAAACTACAGCACCAAGTGTTTAGTTGTTAGACTAAACCAGTATGAAAACTACAGCACCAAGTGTTTAGTTGTTAGACTAAACCAATAAGAAAACTACAGCACCAAGTGTTTAGTTGTTAGACTAAACCAGTATGAAAACTACAGGACCAAGTGTTTAGTTGTTAGACTAAACCAGTATGAAAACTACAGGACCAAGTGTTTAGTTGTTAGACTAAACCAGTAAGAAAACTACAGCACCAAGTGTTTAGTTGTTAGACTAAACCAGTAAGAAAACTACAGGACCAAGTGTTTAGTTGTTAGACTAAACCAGTAAGAAAACTACAGGACCAAGTGTTTAGTTGTTAGACTAAACCAGTATGAAAACTACAGCACCAAGTGTTTAGTTGTTAGACTAAACCAGTATGAAAACAGCACAGCACCAAGTGTTTAGTTGTTAGACTAAACCAGTATGAAAACTACAGGACCAAGTGTTTAGTTGTTAGACTAAACCAGTATGAAAACTACAGGACCAAGTGTTTAGTTGTTAGACTAAACCAGTATGAAAACTACAGACCAAGTGTTTAGTTGTTAGACTAAACCAGTATGAAAACTACAGGACCAAGTGTTTAGTTGTTAGACTAAACCAGTAAGAAAACACAGCACCAAGTGTTTAGTTGTTAGACTAAACCAGTATGAAAACTACAGGACCAAGTGTTTAGTTGTTAGACTAAACCAGTAAGAAAACTACAGGACCAAGTGTTTAGTTGTTAGACTAAACCAGTATGAAAACTACAGGACCAAGTGTTTAGTTGTTAGACTAAACCAGTATGAAAACTACAGGACCAAGTGTTTAGTTGTTAGACCAAACCAGTATTAAAACTACAGGACCAATTATTTAGTTGTTAGAGTAAACCAGTATGAAAACTACAGGACCAAGTGTTTAGTTGTTAGACTAAACCAGTATGAAAACTACAGCACCAAGTGTTTAGTTGTTAGACTAAACCAGTATGAAAACTACAGCACCAAGTGTTTAGTTGTTAGACTAAACCAGTATGAAAACTACAGGACCAAGTGTTTAGTTGTTAGACTAAACCAGTATGAAAACTACAGGACCAAGTGTTTAGTTGTTAGACTAAACCAGTAAGAAAACTACAGGACCAAGTGTTTAGTTGTTAGACTAAACCAAGTGTTTAGTTGTTAGACTAAAAATGAAAACTACAGGACCAAGTGTTTAATTGTTAGACTAAACCAGTATGAAAACTACAGGACAAAGTGTTTAGTTGTTAGACTAAACCAATAAGAAAACTACAGGACCAAGTGTTTAGTTGTTAGACTAAACCAGTATGAAAACTACAGGACCAAGTGTTTAGTTGTTAGACTAAACCAGTATGAAAACTACAGCACCAAGTGTTTAGTTGTTAGACTAAACCAGTAAGAAAACTACAGCACCAAGTGTTTAGTTGTTAGACTAAACCAGTATGAAAACTACAGTGTTTAGTTGTTAGACTAAACCAGTATGAAAACTACAGCACCAAGTGTTTAGTTGTTAGACTAAACCAGTATGAAAACTACAGCACCAAGTGTTTAGTTGTTAGACTAAACCAGTATGAAAAGTGTTTAGTTGTTAGACTACAGTACCAGGACCAAGTGTTTAGTTGTTAGACTAAACCAGTATGAAAACTACAGCACCAAGTGTTTAGTTGTTAGACTAAACCAGTATGAAAACTACAGCACCAAGTGTTTAGTTGTTAGACTAAACCAGTAAGAAAACTACACAGCACCAAGTGTTTAGTTGTTAGACTAAACCAGTAAGAAAACTACAGGACCAAGTGTTTAGTTGTTAGACTAAACCAGTAAGAAAACTACAGGACCAAGTGTTTAGTTGTTAGACTAAACCAGTAAGAAAACTACAGGACCAAGTGTTTAGTTGTTAGACTAAACCAGTATGAAAACTACAGGACCAAGTGTTTAGTTGTTAGACTAAACCAGTATGAAAACTACAGCTAAACCAAGTGTTTTAGTTGTTAGACTAAACCAGTATGAAAACTACAGCACCAAGTGTTTAGTTGTTAGACTAAACCAGTATGAAAACTACAGCACCAAGTGTTTAGTTGTTAGACTAAACCAGTATGAAAACTACAGCACCAAGTGTTTAGTTGTTAGACTAAACCAGTATGAAAACTACAGCACCAAGTGTTTAGTTGTTAGACCAAACCAGTATGAAAACTACAGGACCAAGTGTTTAGTTGTTAGACTAAACCAGTATGAAAACTACAGGACCAAGTGTTTAGTTGTTAGACTAAACCAGTAAGAAAACTACAGCACCAAGTGTTTAGTTGTTAGACTAAACCAGTATGAAAACTACAGCACCAAGTGTTTAGTTGTTAGACTAAACCAGTAAGAAAACTACAGCACCAAGTGTTTAGTTGTTAGACTAAACCAGTATGAAAACTACAGCACCAAGTGTTTACCAAGTGTTTAGTTGTTAGACTAAACCAGTAAGAAAACTACAGGACCAAGTGTTTAGTTGTTAGACTAAACCAGTATGAAAACTACAGGACCAAGTGTTTAGTTGTTAGACTAAACCAGTAAGAAAACTACAGCACAAAGTGTTTAGTTGTTAGACTAAACCAGTATGAAAACTACAGCACCAAGTGTTTAGTTGTTAGACTAAACCAGTATGAAAACTACAGACCAAGTGTTTAAACTAAACCAGTAAGAAAACTACAGCACCAAGTGTTTAGTTGTTAGACTAAACCAGTATGAAAACTACAGGACCAAGTGTTTAGTTGTTAGACTAAACCAGTATGAAAACTACAGCACCAAGTGTTTAGTTGTTAGACTAAACCAGTATGAAAACTACAGGACCAAGTGTTTAGTTGTTAGACTAAACCAGTAAGAAAACTACAGGACCAAGTGTTTAGTTGTTAGACTAAACCAGTATGAAAACTACAGGACCAAGTGTTTAGTTGTTAGACTAAACCAGTATGAAAACTACAGGACCAAGTGTTTAGTTGTTAGACTAAACCAGTATGAAAACTACAGCACCAAGTGTTTAGTTGTTAGACTAAACCAGTATGAAAACTACAGGACCAAGTGTTTAGTTGTTAGAGTAAACCAGTATGAAAACTACAGGACCAAGTGTTTAGTTGTTAGACTAAACCAGTACACAGGACCAAGTGTTTAGTTGTTAGACTAAACCAGTATGAAAACTACAGGACCAAGTGTTTAGTTGTTAGACTAAACCAGTAAGAAAACTACAGCACCAAGTGTTTAGTTGTTAGACTAAACCAGTATGAAAACTACAGGACCAAGTGTTTAGTTGTTAGACTAAACCAGTATGAAAACTACAGGACCAAGTGTTTAGTTGTTAGACTAAACCAGTATGAAAACTACAGGACCAAGTGTTTAGTTGTTAGACTAAACCAGTATGAAAACTACAGGACCAAGTGTTTAGTTGTTAGACTAAACCAATAAGAAAACTACAGCACCAAGTGTTTAGTTGTTAGACTAAACCAGTAAGAAAACTACAGCACCAAGTGTTTAGTTGTTAGACTAAACCAGTATGAAAACTACAGCACCAAGTGTTTAGTTGTTAGACTAAACCAGTATGAAAACTACAGGACCAAGTGTTTAGTTGTTAGACTAAACCAGTATGAAAACTACAGGACCAAGTGTTTAGTTGTTAGACTAAACCAGTATGAAAACTACAGGACCAAGTGTTTAGTTGTTAGACTAAACCACACCAAGTGTTTAGTTGTTAGACTACACCAGTGAGAAAACTACTGGACAAATGGTTTAGTTGTTAGACTAAAACAATAAGAAAACTACAGGGCCAAGATATTAGTTGTTAGACTAACCCAGTGTGAAAACTACAGGACCAAGTGTTTAGTTGTTAGACTAAACCAGTACTACAGCACCAAGTGTTTAGTTGTTAGACTAAACCAGTAAGAAAACTACAGCACCAAGTGTTTAGTTGTTAGACTAAACCAGTAAGAAAACTACAGGACCAAGTGTTTAGTTGTTAGACTAAACCAGTAAGAAAACTACAGGACCAAGTGTTTAGTTGTTAGACTAAACCAGTAAAAACTACAGTGTTTAGTTGTTAGACTAAACCAGTATGAAAACTACAGGACCAAGTGTTTAGTTGTTAGACTAAACCAGTAAGAAAACTACAGGACCAAGTGTTTAGTTGTTAGACTAAACCAGTATAAAAACTACAGGACCAAGTGTTTAGTTGTTAGACTAAACCAGTAAGAAAACTACAGGACCAAGTGTTTAGTTGTTAGACTAAACCAGTATGAAAACTACAGCACCAAGTGTTTAGTTGTTAGACTAAACCAGTATGAAAACTACAGGACCAAGTGTTTAGTTGTTAGACTAAACCAGTAAGAAAACTACAGGACCAAGTGTTTAGTTGTTAGACTAAACCAGTGAGAAAACTACAGGACAAAGTGTTTAGTTGTTAGACTAAACCAGTACTACAGCACCAAGTGTTTAGTTGTTAGACTAAACCAGTAAGAAAACTACAGGACCAAGTGTTTAGTTGTTAGACTAAACCAGTAAGAAAACTACAGGACCAAGTGTTTAGTTGTTAGACTAAACCAGTATGAAAACTACAGAAAACTACAGGACCAAGTGTTTAGTTGTTAGACTAAACCAGTATGAAAACTACAGCACCAAGTGTTTAGTTGTTAGACTAAACCAGTATGAAAAAACTACAGGACCAAGTGTTTAGTTGTTAGACTAAACCAGTAAGAAAACTACAGGACCAAGTGTTTAGTTGTTAGACTAAACCAGTATGAAAACTACAGGACCAAGTGTTTAGTTGTTAGACTAAACCAGTAAGAAAACTACAGGACCAAGTGTTTAGTTGTTAGACTAAACCAGTAAAAAACTACAGGACCAAGTGTTTAGTTGTTAGACTAAACCAGTATGAAAACTACAGGACCAAGTGTTTAGTTGTTAGACTAAACCAGTATGAAAACTACAGCACCAAGTGTTTAGTTGTTAGACTAAACCAGTATGAAAACTACAGCACCAAGTGTTTAGTTGTTAGACTAAACCAGTATGAAAACTACAGAAAACTACCAAGTGTTTAGTTGTTAGACTAAACCAGTATGAAAACTACAGGACCAAGTGTTTAGTTGTTAGACTAAACCAGTATAAAAACTACAGGACCAAGTGTTTAGTTGTTAGACTAAACCAGTAAGAAAACTACAGCACCAAGTGTTTAGTTGTTAGACTAAACCAGTAAGAAAACTACAGGACCAAGTGTTTAGTTGTTAGACTAAACCAGTAAATAACTACAGGACCAAGTGTTTAGTTGTTAGACTAAACCAGTATGAAAACTACAGGACCAAGTGTTTAGTTGTTAGACTAAACCAGTAAGAAAACTACAGCACCAAGTGTTTAGTTGTTAGACTAAACCAGTATGAAAACTACAGGACCAAGTGTTTAGTTGTTAGACTAAACCAGTATGAAAACTACAGGACAAAGTGTTTAGTTGTTAGACTAAACCAGTGTTTAGTTGTTAAACTACAGCACCAAGTGTTTAGTTGTTAGACTAAACCAAGTAGTTGTTAGAAAACTGCAGCACCAAGTGTTTAGTTGTTAGACTAAACCAGTAAGAAAACTACAGCACCAAGTGTTTAGTTGTTAGACTAAACCAGTAAGAAAACTACAGGACCAAGTGTTTAGTTGTTAGACTAAACCAGTATGAAAACTACAGGACCAAGTGTTTAGTTGTTAGACTAAACCAGTAAGAAAACTACAGGACCAAGTGTTTAGTTGTTAGACTAAACCAGTATGAAAACTACAGGACCAAGTGTTTAGTTGTTAGACTAAACCAGTAAGAAAACTACAGCACCAAGTGTTTAATTGTTAGACTAAACCAGTATGAAAACTACAGCACCAAGTGTTTAGTTGTTAGACTAAACCAGTAAGAAAACTACAGCACCAAGTGTTTAGTTGTTAGACTAAACCAGTATGAAAACTACAGGACCAAGTGTTTAGTTGTTAGACTAAACCAGTATGAAAACTACAGGACCAAGTGTTTAGTTGTTAGACTAAACCAGTATGAAAACTACAGGACCAAGTGTTTAGTTGTTAGACTAAACCAGTAAGAAAACTACAGGACCAAGTGTTTAGTTGTTAGACTAAACCAGTAAGAAAACTACAGGACCAAGTGTTTAGTTGTTAGACTAAACCAGTATGAAAACTACAGGACCAAGTGTTTAGTTGTTAGACTAAACCAGTAAGAAAACTACAGGACCAAGTGTTTAGTTGTTAGACTAAACCAGTATGAAAACTACAGCACCAAGTGTTTAGTTGTTAGACTAAACCAGTATGAAAACTACAGCACCAAGTGTTTAGTTGTTAGACTAAACCAGTATGAAAACTACAGGACCAAGTGTTTAGTTGTTAGACTAAACCAGTATGAAAACTACAGGACCAAGTGTTTAGTTGTTAGACTAAACCAGTATGAAAACTACAGGACCAAGTGTTTAGTTGTTAGACTAAACCAGTATGAAAACTACAGCACCAAGTGTTTAGTTGTTAGACTAAACCAATAAGAAAACTACAGGACCAAGTGTTTAGTTGTTAGACTAAACCAGTATGAAAACTACAGGACCAAGTGTTTAGTTGTTAGACTAAACCAGTATGAAAACTACAGGACCAAGTGTTTAGTTGTTAGACTAAACCAGTAAGAAAACTACAGCACCAAGTGTTTAGTTGTTAGACTAAACCAGTATGAAAACTACAGGACCAAGTGTTTAGTTGTTAGACTAAACCAGTAAGAAAACTACAGGACCAAGTGTTTAGTTGTTAGACTAAACCAGTATGAAAACTACAACACCAAGTGTTTAGTTGTTAGACTAAACCAAGTAGTTGTTAGAAAAAACTACAGCACCAAGTGTTTAGTTGTTAGACTAAACCAGTAAGAAAACTACAGACCAAGTGTTTAGTTGTTAGACTAAACCAGTATTGAGAAAACTACACAGGACCAAGTGTTTAGTTGTTAGACTAAACCAGTAAGAAAACTACAGCACCAAGTGTTTAGTTGTTAGACTAAACCAGTATGAAAACTACAGGACCAAGTGTTTAGTTGTTAGACTAAACCAGTAAGAAAACTACAGCACCAAGTGTTTATTTATTAAACTAAACGAGTATGAAAACAACATCACCAAGTGTTTAGTTGTTAGACTAAACCAGAATGAAACCTACAGCACCAAGAGTTTAGTTGTTAGACCAAACCAATAAAAAACTACAGGACCAAGTGTTTAGTTGTTAGACTAAACCAGTAAGAAAACTACAGGACCATGTGTTTAGTTGTTAGACTAAACCAGTAAGAAAACTGCAGCACCAAGTGTTTTGTTGTGAGAATAAACCAGTAAGAAAACTACAGCACCAAGTGTTTAGTTGCTAGACTAACCCAGTAAGAAAACTACAGGACCAAGTGTTTAGTTGTTAGACTAAACCAGTAAGAAAACTACAGGACCAAGTGTTTAGTTGTTAGACTAAACCAGTAGAAAACTACAGGACCAAGTGTTTAGTTGTTAGACTAAACCAGTAAGAAAACTACAGGACCAAGTGTTTAGTTGTTAGACTAAACCAGTAGGACCAAGTGTTTAAAAAACCAGTACTACAGGACCAAGTGTTTAGTTGTTAGACTAAACCAGTATGAAAACTACAGGACCAAGTGTTTAGTTGTTAGACTAAACCAGTAGAAAACTACAGCACCAAGTGTTTAGTTGTTAGATTAAACCAGTAAGAAAACTACAGGACCAAGTGTTTAGTTGTTAGACTACACCAGTGAGAAAACTACAGGACAAAGTGTTTAGTTGTTAGACTAAACCAGTATGAAAACTACAACCTAAAGTGTTTAGTTGTTAGACTATACCAGTATGAAAACTACAGACTAAAGTGTTTAGTTGTTAGACTAAACCAGTAAGAAAACTACAGGACCAAGTGTTTAGTTGTTAGACTAAACCAGTAAGAAAACTACAGCACCAAGTGTTTAGTTGTTAGACTAAACCAGTATAAAAAACTACAGGACCAAGTGTTTAGTTGTTAGACTATACCAATATGAAAACTACAGCACCAAGTGTTTAGTTGTTAGACTAAACCAGTATGAAAACTACAGGACCAAGTGTTTAGTTGTTAGACTAAACCAGTAAGAAAACTACAGGACCAAGTGTTTAGTTGTTAGACTAAACCAGTATGAAAACTACAGGACCAAGTGTTTAGTTGTTAGACTAAACCAGTATGAAAACTACAGGACCAAGTGTTTAGTTGTTAGACTAAACCAGTATGAAAACTACAGGACCAAGTGTTTAGTTGTTAGACTAAACCAGTATGAAAACTACAGGACCAAGTGTTTAGTTGTTAGACTAAACCAGTATGAAAACTACAGGACCAAGTGTTTAGTTGTTAGACTAAACCAGTATGAAAACTACAGGACCAAGTGTTTAGTTGTTAGACTAAACCAGTATGAAAACTACAGCACCAAGTGTTTAGTTGTTAGACTAAACCAGTAGTTGAAAAACCAGTAAGAAAACTACAGCACCAAGTGTTTAGTTGTTAGACTAAACCAGTATGAAAACTACAGCACCAAGTGTTTAGTTGTTAGACTAAACCAGTATGAAAACTACAGGACCAAGTGTTTAGTTGTTAGACTAAACCAGTATGAAAACTACAGCACCAAGTGTTTAGTTGTTAGACTAAACCAGTATGAAAACTACAGGACCAAGTGTTTAGTTGTTAGACTAAACCAGTAAGAAAACTACAGCACCAAGTGTTTAGTTGTTAGACTAAACCAGTATGAAAACTACAGGACCAAGTGTTTAGTTGTTAGACTAAACCAGTATGAAAACTACAGCACCAAGTGTTTAGTTGTTAGAATAAACCAGTAAGAAAACTACAGCACCAAGTGTTTAGTTGTTAGACTAAACCAGTAAGAAAACTACAGGACCAAGTGTTTAGTTGTTAGACTAAACCAGTAAGAAAACTACAGGACCAAGTGTTTAGTTGTTAGACTAAACCAGTATGAAAACTACAGGACCAAGTGTTTAGTTGTTAGACTAAACCAGTATGAAAACTACAGGACCAAGTGTTTAGTTGTTAGACTAAACCAGTATGAAAACTACAGGACCAAGTGTTTAGTTGTTAGACTAAACCAGTAAGAAAACTACAGGACCAAGTGTTTAGTTGTTAGACTAAACCAGTAAGAAAACTACAGCACCAAGTGTTTAGTTGTTAGACTAAACCAGTATGAAAACTACAGCACCAAGTGTTTAGTTGTTAGACTAAACCAGTATGAAAACTACAGGACCAAGTGTTTAGTTGTTAGACTAAACCAGTAAGAAAACTACAGGACCAAGTGTTTAGTTGTTAGACTAAACCAGTAAGAAAACTACAGGACAAAGTGTTTAGTTGTTAGACTAAACCAGTAGAAAACTACAGGACCAAGTGTTTAGTTGTTAGACTAAACCAGTATGAAAACTACAAGACCAAGTGTTTAGTTGTTAGACTAAACCAGTATGAAAACTACAGGACCAAGTGTTTAGTTGTTAGACTAAACCAGTAAGAAAACTACAGCACCAAGTGTTTAGTTGTTAGACTAAACCAAGTGTAAGAAAAACTACAAAACTACCAAGTGTTTAGTTGTTAGACTAAACCAGTAAGAAAACTACAGGACCAAGTGTTTAGTTGTTAGACTAAACCAGTAAGAAAACTACAGCACCAAGTGTTTAGTTGTTAGACTAAACCAGTATGAAAACTACAGCACCAAGTGTTTAGTTGTTAGACTAAACCAGTATGAAAACTACAGCACCAAGTGTTTAGTTGTTAGACTAAACCACTAAGAACACTAAAGGACCAAGTGTTTAGTTGTTAGACTAAACCAGTATGAAACCTTCAAGACAAAGTGTTTAGTTGTTAGACTAAACCAGTATGAAAACTACAGGACCAAGTGTTTAGTTGTTAGACTAAACCAGTGAGAAAACTACAGGACAAAGTGTTTAGTTGTTAGACTAAACCAGTATGAAAACTACATCACAAAGTGTTTTGTTGTGAGAATAAACCAGTAAGAAAACTACAGCACCAAGTGTTTAGTTGCTAGACTAAACCAAGTAGAGAAAACTACAGGACCAAGTGTTTAGTTGTTAGACTAAACCAGTAAGAAAACTACAGGACCAAGTGTTTAGTTGTTAGACTAAACCAGTACTACAGCACCAAGTGTTTAGTTGTTAGACTAAACCAGTATGAAAACTACAGGACCAAGTGTTTAGTTGTTAGACTAAACCAGTAAGAAAACTACAGGACAAAGTGTTTAGTTGTTAGACTAAACCAGTAAGAAAACTACAGGACCAAGTGTTTAGTTGTTAGACTAAACCAGTAAGAAAACTACAGGACCAAGTGTTTAGTTGTTAGACTAAACCAGTAAGAAAACTACAGCACCAAGTGTTTAGTTGTTAGACTAAACCAGTAAGAAAAACTACAGCACCAAGTGTTTAGTTGTTAGACTAAACCAGTAAGAAAACTACAGGACAAAGTGGTTAGTTGTTAGACTAAACCAGTAAGAAAACTACAGGACCAAGTGTTTAGTTGTTAGACTAAACCAGTATGAAAACTACAGGACCAAGTGTTTAGTTGTTAGACTAAACCAAGTGTTTAGTTGTTAGACTAAACCAGTAAAAAAACTACAGGACCAAGTGTTTAGTTGTTAGACTAAACCAGTAAGAAAACTACAGGACAAAGTGTTTAGTTGTTAGACTAAACCAGTATGAAAACTACAGCACCAAGTGTTTAGTTGTTAGACTAAACCAGTATGAAAACTACAGCACCAAGTGTTTAGTTGTTAGACTAAACCAGTAAAAAAACTACAGGACCAAGTGTTTAGTTGTTAGACTAAACCAGTATGAAAACTACAGGACCAAGTGTTTAGTTGTTAGACTAAACCAGTATGAAAACTACAGGACCAAGTGTTTAGTTGTTAGACTAAACCAGTAAGAAAACTACAGGACCAAGTGTTTAGTTGTTAGACTAAACCAGTAAGAAAACTACAGGACCAAGTGTTTAGTTGTTAGACTAAACCAGTATGAAAACTACAGGACCAAGTGTTTAGTTGTTAGACTAAACCAGTAAGAAAACTACAGGACCAAGTGTTTAGTTGTTAGACTAAACCAGTATGAAAACTACAGGACCAAGTGTTTAGTTGTTAGACTAAACCAGTAAGAAAACTACAGGACCAAGTGTTTAGTTGTTAGACTAAACCAGTAAGAAAACTACAGCACCAAGTGTTTAGTTGTTAGACTAAACCAGTATGAAAACTACAGGACCAAGTGTTTAGTTGTTAGACTAAACCAGTAAGAAAACTACAGGACCAAGTGTTTAGTTGTTAGACTAAACCAGTGAGAAAACTACAGGACAAAGTGTTTAGTTGTTAGACTAAACCAGTATGAAAACTACAGCACCAAGTGTTTAGTTGTTAGAATAAACCAGTAAGAAAACTACAGCACCAAGTGTTTAGTTGTTAGACTAAACCAGTAAGAAAACTACAGGACCAAGTGTTTAGTTGTTAGACTAAACCAGTAAGAAAACTACAGGACCAAGTGTTTAGTTGTTAGACTAAACCAGTATGAAAACTACAGGACAAAGTGTTTAGTTGTTAGACTAAACCAGTATGAAAACTACAGGACCAAGTGTTTAGTTGTTAGACTAAACCAGTATGAAAAACTACAGCACCAAGTGTTTAGTTGTTAGACTAAACCAGTATGAAAACTACAGCACCAAGTGTTTAGTTGTTAGACTAAACCAGTAAGAAAACTACAGGACCAAGTGTTTAGTTGTTAGACTAAACCAGTAAGAAAACTACAGGACCAAGTGTTTAGTTGTTAGACTAAACCAGTAAGAAAACTACAGCACCAAGTGTTTAGTTGTTAGACTAAACCAGTAAGAAAACTACAGGACCAAGTGTTTAGTTGTTAGACTAAACCAGTAAGAAAACTACAGGACCAAGTGTTTAGTTGTTAGACTAAACCAGTAAGAAAACTACAGCACCAAGTGTTTAGTTGTTAGACTAAACCAGTATGAAAACTACAGCACCAAGTGTTTAGTTGTTAGACTAAACCAGTAAGAAAACTACAGGACCAAGTGTTTAGTTGTTAGACTAAACCAGTATGAAAACTACAGGACCAAGTGTTTAGTTGTTAGACTAAACCAGTAAGAAAACTACAGCACCAAGTGTTTAGTTGTTAGACTAAACCAGTAAGAAAACTACAGCACCAAGTGTTTAGTTGTTAGACTAGACTAAACCAGTAAGTTGTTAGAAAACTACAGGACCAAGTGTTTAGTTGTTAGACTAAACCAGTATGAAAACTACAGGACCAAGTGTTTAGTTGTTAGACTAAACCAGTAGAAAACTACAGCACCAATTGTTTAGTTGTTAGACTAAACCAGTATGAAAACTACAGCACCAAGTGTTTAGTTGTTAGACTAAACCAGTAAGAAAACTACAGCACCAAGTGTTTAGTTGTTAGACTAAACCAGTATGAAAACTACAGCACCAAGTGTTTAGTTGTTAGACTAAACCAGTATGAAAACTACAGGACCAAGTGTTTAGTTGTTAGACTAAACCAGTAAGAAAACTACAGCACCAAGTGTTTAGTTGTTAGACTAAACCAGTATGAAAACTACAGGACCAAGTGTTTAGTTGTTAGACTAAACCAGTAAGAAAACTACAGGACCAAGTGTTTAGTTGTTAGACTAAACCAGTAAGAAAACTACAGGACCAAGTGTTTAGTTGTTAGACTAAACCAGTAAGAAAACTACAGCACCAAGTGTTTAGTTGTTAGACTAAACCAGTAAGAAAACTACAGCACCAAGTGTTTAGTTGTTAGACTAAACCAGTAAAAAACTACAGGACCAAGTGTTTAGTTGTTAGACTAAACCAGTAAGAAAACTACAGGACCAAGTGTTTAGTTGTTAGACTAAACCAGTATGAAAACTACAGGACCAAGTGTTTAGTTGTTAGACTAAACCAGTAAGAAAACTACAGGACCAAGTGTTTAGTTGTTAGACTAAACCAGTAAGAAAACTACAGGACCAAGTGTTTAGTTGTTAGACTAAACCAGTATGAAAACTACAGGACAAAGTGTTTAGTTGTTAGACTAAACCAGTATGAAAACTACAGGACCAAGTGTTTAGTTGTTAGACTTGTGTTTAGAGACTAAACCAGTAAGAAAACTACAGCACCAAGTGTTTAGTTGCTAGACTAAACCACTAAGAACACTACAGGACCAAGTGTTTAGTTGTTAGACTAAACCAGTATGAAAACTACAGGACAAAGTGTTTAGTTGTTAGACTAAACCAGTAAGAAAACTACAGGACCAAGTGTTTAGTTGTTAGACTAAACCAGTAAGAAAACTACAGGACAAGTGTTTAGTTGTTAGACTAAACCAGTAAGAAAACTACAGGACCAAGTGTTTAGTTGTTAGACTAAACCAGTAAGAAAACTACAGGACCAAGTGTTTAGTTGTTAGACTAAACCAGTATGAAAACTACAGGACCAAGTGTTTAGTTGTTAGACTAAACCAGTAAAACTACAGAAAACTACAGGACCAAGTGTTTAGTTGTTAGACTAAACCAGTAAGAAAACTACAGCACCAAGTGTTTAGTTGTTAGACTAAACCAGTATGAAAACTACAGCACCAAGTGTTTAGTTGTTAGACTAAACCAGTAAAAAAACTACAGGACCAAGTGTTTAGTTGTTAGACTAAACCAGTAAGAAAACTACAGGACCAAGTGTTTAGTTGTTAGACTAAACCAGTAAAAAACTACAGGACCAAGTGTTTAGTTGTTAGACTAAACCAGTAAGAAAACTACAGCACCAAGTGTTTAGTTGTTAGACTAAACCAGTAAGAAAACTACAGGACCAAGTGTTTAGTTGTTAGACTAAACCAGTAAGAAAACTACAGCACCAAGTGTTTAGTTGTTAGAATAAACCAGTAAGAAAACTACAGCACCAAGTGTTTAGTTGCTAGACTAAACCAGTAAGAACACTAAAGGACCAATTGTTTAGTTGTTAGACTAAACCAGTATGAAACCTTCAAGACAAAGTGTTTAGTTGTTAGACTAAACCAGTATGAAAACTACAGGACCAAGTGTTTAGTTGTTAGACTAAACCAGTATGAAAACTACAGGACCAAGTGTTTAGTTGTTAGACTAAACCAGTATGAAAACTACAGGACCAAGTGTTTAGTTGTTAGACTAAACCAATAAGAAAACTACAGGACCAAGTGTTTAGTTGTTAGACTAAACCAGTATGAAAACTACAGGACCAAGTGTTTAGTTGTTAGACTAAACCAGTATGAAAACTACAGGACCAAGTGTTTAGTTGTTAGACTAAACCAGTATGAAAACTACAGGACAAAGTGTTTAGTTGTTAGACTAAACCAGTATGAAAACTACAGGACCAAGTGTTTAGTTGTTAGACTAAACCAGTAAGAAAACTACAGGACCAAGTGTTTAGTTGTTAGACTAAACCAGTATGAAAACTACAGCACCAAGTGTTTAGTTGTTAGACTAAACCAGTATGAAAACTACAGCACCAAGTGTTTAGTTGTTAGACTAAACCTGTAAGAAACCTACAGCACCAAGTGTTTAGTTGTTAGACTAAAAAACTACAGAAAAGTGTTTAGTTGTTAGACTAAACAGTATGACTACAGCACCAAGTGTTTAGTTGTTAGACTAAACCAGTAAGAAAACTACAGCACCAAGTGTTTAGTTGTTAGACTAAACCAGTATGAAAACTACAGGACCAAGTGTTTAGTTGTTAGACTAAACCAGTAAGAAAACTACAGGACCAAGTGTTTAGTTGTTAGACTAAACCAGTAAGAAAACTACAGGACCAAGTGTTTAGTTGTTAGACTAAACCAGTAAGAAAACTACAGGACCAAGTGTTTAGTTGTTAGACTAAACCAGTAAGAAAACTACAGGACCAAGTGTTTAGTTGTTAGACTAAACCAGTATGAAAACTACAGCACCAAGTGTTTAGTTGTTAGACTAAACCAGTATGAAAACTACAGCACCAAGTGTTTAGTTGTTAGACTAAACTAAACCAGTATGAAAACTACAGGACCAAGTGTTTAGTTGTTAGACTAAACCAGTATGAAAACTACAGGACCAAGTGTTTAGTTGTTAGACTAAACCAGTATGAAAACTACAGGACCAAGTGTTTAGTTGTTAGACTAAACCAGTAAGAAAACTACAGGACCAAGTGTTTAGTTGTTAGACTAAACCAGTATGAAAACTACAGGACCAAGTGTTTAGTTGTTAGACTAAACCAGTAAGAAAACTACAGGACCAAGTGTTTAGTTGTTAGACTAAACCAGTATGAAAACTACAGCACCAAGTGTTTAGTTGTTAGACTAAACCAGTATGAAAACTACAGCACCAAGTGTTTAGTTGTTAGACTAAACCAGTATGAAAACTACAGCACCAAGTGTTTAGTTGTTAGACTAAACCAGTATGAAAACTACAGCACCAAGTGTTTAGTTGTTAGACCAAACCAATAAAAAACTACAGGACCAAGTGTTTAGTTGTTAGACTAAACCAGTAGAAAACTACAGGACCAAGTGTTTAGTTGTTAGACTAAACCAGTATGAAAACACAGGACCAAGTGTTTAGTTGTTAGACTAAACCAGTATGAAAACTACAGCACCAAGTGTTTAGTTGTTAGACTAAACCAGTATGAAAACTACAGGACCAAGTGTTTAGTTGTTAGACTAAACCATTAAAAACTACAGGACCAAGTGTTTAGTTGTTAGACTAAACCAGTATGAAAACTACAGGACCAAGTGTTTAGTTGTTAGACTAAACCAGTAAGAAAACTACAGCACCAAGTGTTTAGTTGTTAGACTAAACCAGTAAGAAAACTACAGCACCAAGTGTTTAGTTGCTAGACTAAACCAGTAAGAAAACTACAGCACCAAGTGTTTAGTTGTTAGACTAAACCAAGTAGTTGTTAGAAAACTACAGGGACCAAGTGTTTAGTTGTAAGACTAAACCAATAAAAAAACTACAGGACCAAGTGTTTAGTTGTTAGACTAAACCAGTAAGAAAACTACAGGACCAAGTGTTTAGTTGTTAGACTAAACCAGTAAGAAAACTACAGGACCAAGTGTTTAGTTGTTAGACTAAACCAGTAAGAAAACTACAGCACCAAGTGTTTAGTTGTTAGACTAAACCAGTATGAAAACTACAGCACCAAGTGTTTAGTTGTTAGACTAAACCAGTAAGAAAACTACAGCACCAAGTGTTTAGTTGTTAGACTAAACCAGTAAGAAAACTACAGGACCAAGTGTTTAGTTGTTAGACTAAACCAGTAAGAAAACTACAGGACCAAGTGTTTAGTTGTTAGACTAAACCAGTATGAAAACTACAGGACCAAGTGTTTAGTTGTTAGACTACAACCAAGTGTAAGAAAACTACAGGACCAAGTGTTTAGTTGTTAGACTAAACCAGTATGAAAACTACAGGACAAAGTGTTTAGTTGTTAGACTAAACCAGTATGAAAACTACATCACAAAGTGTTTTGTTGTGAGAATAAACCAGTAAGAAAACTACAGCACCAAGTGTTTAGTTGCTAGACTAAACCACTAAGAACACTAAAGGACCAAGTGTTTAGTTGTTACATTAAACCAGTATGAAACCTTCAAGACAAAGTGTTTAGTTGTTAGACTAAACCAGTAT
Organism: Tachypleus tridentatus; assembly: GCF_004210375.1. Lineage (NCBI taxonomy): Eukaryota > Metazoa > Arthropoda > Merostomata > Xiphosura > Limulidae > Tachypleus > Tachypleus tridentatus. The sequence continues at coordinate 116,739,276 of NC_134825.1, forward strand.
GAAAACTACAGGACCAAGTGTTTAGTTGTTAGACTAAACCAGTAAGAAAACTACAGCACCAAGTGTTTAGTTGTTAGACTAAACCAGTAAGAAAACTACAGGACCAAGTGTTTAGTTGTTAGACTAAACCAGTAAGAAAACTACAGGACCAAGTGTTTAGTTGTTAGACTAAACCAGTAAGAAAACTACAGGACCAAGTGTTTAGTTGTTAGACTAAACCAGTAAGAAAACTACAGCACCAAGTGTTTAGTTGTTAGACTAAACCAGTAAGAAAACTACAGGACCAAGTGTTTAGTTGTTAGACTAAACCAGTAAGAAAACTACAGCACCAAGTGTTTAGTTGTTAGACTAAACCAGTATGAAAACTACAGGACCAAGTGTTTAGTTGTTAGACTAAACCAGTAAGAAAACTACAGCACCAAGTGTTTAGTTGTTAGACTAAACCAGTAAGAAAACTACAGGACCAAGTGTTTAGTTGTTAGACTAAACCAGTAAGAAAACTACAGGACCAAGTGTTTAGTTGTTAGACTAAACCAGTAAGAAAACTACAGGACCAAGTGTTTAGTTGTTAGACTAAACCAGTAAGAAAACTACAGGACCAAGTGTTTAGTTGTTAGACTAAACCAGTAAGAAAACTACAGCACCAAGTGTTTAGTTGTTAGACTAAACAAGTATGAAAACTACAGCACCAAGTGTTTAGTTGTTAGACTAAACCAGTAAGAAAACTACAGGACCAAGTGTTTAGTTGTTAGACTAAACCAATAAAAAACTACAGGACCAAGTGTTTAGTTGTTAGACTAAACCAGTACAAAACTACAGGACCAAGTGTTTAGTTGTTAGACTAAACCAGTAAGAAAACTACAGGACCAAGTGTTTAGTTGTTAGACTAAACCAGTAAGAAAACTACAGAAAGTGTTTAGTTGTTAGACTAAACCAGTAAGAAAACTACAGGACCAAGTGTTTAGTTGTTAGACTAAACCAGTATGAAAACTACAGGACCAAGTGTTTAGTTGTTAGACTAAACCAGTAAGAAAACTACAGGACCAAGTGTTTAGTTGTTAGACTAAACCAGTATGAAAACTTCAAGACAAAGTGTTTAGTTGTTAGACTAAACCAGTATGAAAACTACAGCACCAAGTGTTTAGTTGTTAGACTAAACCAGTATGTACAGGACCAAGTGTTTAGTTGTTAGACTAAACCAGTATTGAAAACTACAGCACCAAGTGTTTAGTTGTTAGACTAAACCAGTAAGAAAACTACAGCACCAAGTGTTTAGTTGTTAGACTAAACCAGTAAAAAAACGACAGGACCAAGTGTTCAGTTGTTAGACTAAACCAGTAAAGAAACTACAGGACCAAGTGTTTAGTTGTTAGACTAAACCAGTAAGAAAACTACAGGACCAAGTGTTTAGTTGTTAGACTAAACCAGTAAGAAAACTACAGGACCAAGTGTTTAGTTGTTAGACTAAACCAGTAAGAAACCTACAGCACCAAGTGTTTATTTATTAAACTAAACGAGTATGAAAACAACATCACCAAGTATTTAGTTGTTAGACTAAACCAGAATGAAAACTACAGCACCAAGTGTTTAGTTGTTAGACTAAACCAGTATACTACAGGACCAAGTGTTTAGTTGTTAGACTAAACCAGTATTACAGGACCAAGTGTTTAGTTGTTAGACTAAACCAGTAAGAAAACTACAGGACCAAGTGTTCAGTTGTTAGATTAAACAAGTAAAAAATCTACAGGACCAAGTGTTTAGATGTTAGACTACACCAGTGAGAAAACTACAGGACAAAGTGTTTAGTTGATAGACTAAACAGTATGAAAACTACAGGACCAAGTGTTTAGTTGTTAGACTAAACCAGTATGAAAACTACAGGACCAAGTGTTTAGTTGTTAGACTAAACCAGTAAGAAAACTACAGGACCAAGTGTTTAGTTGTTAGACTAAACCAGTAAGAAAACTACAGGACCAAGTGTTTAGTTGTTAGACTAAACCAGTATGAAAACTACAGCACCAAGTGTTTAGTTGTTAGACTAAACCATTAAAAAATACAGGACCAAGTGTTTAGTTGTTAGACTAAACCAGTAAAAAACTACAGGACCAAGTGTTTAGTTGTTAGACTAAACCAGTATGAAAACTACAGGACCAAGTGTTTAGTTGTTAGACTAAACCAGTAAGAAAACTACAGCACCAAGTGTTTAGTTGTTAGACTAAACCAGTAAGAAAACTACAGCACCAAGTGTTTAGTTGTTAGACTAAACCAGTAAGAAAACTACAGGACCAAGTGTTTAGTTGTTAGACTAAACCAGTAAGAAAACTACAGGACCAAGTGTTTAGTTGTTAGACTAAACCAAGTAGACTAAACCAGAAAAAAACTACAGGACCAAGTGTTTAGTTGTTAGACTAAACCAGTAAGAAAACTACAGGACCAAGTGTTTAGTTGTTAGACTAAACCAGTAAGAAAACTACAGGACCAAGTGTTTAGTTGTTAGACTAAACCAGTATGAAAACTACAGGACCAAGTGTTTAGTTGTTAGACTAAACCAGTATGAAAACTACAGCACCAAGTGTTTAGTTGTTAGACTAAACCAGTATGAAAACTACAGGACCAAGTGTTTAGTTGTTAGACTAAACCAGTAAGAAAACTACAGGACCAAGTGTTTAGTTGTTAGACTAAACCAGTATGAAAACTACAGGACAAAGTGTTTAGTTGTTAGACTAAACCATATGAAAACTACAGGACCAAGTGTTTAGTTGTTAGACTAAACCAAGAAAACTACAGGACCAAGTGTTTAGTTGTTAGACTAAACCAGTATGAAAACTACAGACTAAACCAGTAAGAAAACTACAGGACCAAGTGTTTAGTTGTTAGACTAAACCAGTATGAAAACTACAAGACCAAGTGTTTAGTTGTTAGACTAAACCAGTATGAAAACTACAGGACCAAGTGTTTAGTTGTTAGACTAAACCAGTAAGAAAACTACAGGACCAAGTGTTTAGTTGTTAGACTAAACCAGTATGAAAACTACAGCACCAAGTGTTTAGTTGTTAGACTAAACCAGTATGAAAACTACAGCACCAAGTGTTTAGTTGTTAGACTAAACCAGTAAGAAAACTACAGCACCAAGTGTTTAGTTGTTAGACTAAACCAGTAAGAAAACTACAGGACCAAGTGTTTAGTTGTTAGACTAAACCAGTAAGAAAACTACAGCACCAAGTGTTTAGTTGTTAGACTAAACCAGTAAGAAAACTACAGAACCAAGTGTTTAGTTGTTAGACTAAACCACCAAAGTGTTTAGTTGTTAGACTAAACCAGTAAGAAAACTACAGGACCAAGTGTTTAGTTGTTAGACTAAACCAGTAAAAACTACAGAAAACTACAGGACAGCAAGTGTTTAGTTGTTAGACTAAACCAGTAGAAAACTACAGCACCAAGTGTTTAGTTGTTAGACTAAACCAGTAAGAAAACTACAGCACCAAGTGTTTAGTTGTTAGACTAAACCATTAGAAAACTACAGGACCAAGTGTTTAGTTGTTAGACTAAACCAGTAAGAAAACTACAGGACCAAGTGTTTAGTTGTTAGACTAAACCAGTATGAAAACTACAGTGTTTAGTTGTTAGACTAAACCAGTATGAAAACTACAGCACCAAGTGTTTAGTTGTTAGACTAAACCAGTAAGAAAACTACAGGACCAAAGTTGTTAGACTAAACTACTAGGACCAAGTGTTTAGTTGTTAGACTAAACCAGTAAGAAAACTACAGGACCAAGTGTTTAGTTGTTAGACTAAACCAGTATGAAAACTACAGGACCAAGTGTTTAGTTGTTAGACTAAACCAGTATGAAAAACTACAGGACCAAGTGTTTAGTTGTTAGACTAAACCAGTACAGGACCAAGTGTTTAGTTGTTAGACTAAACCAGTATGAAAACTACAGGACCAAGTGTTTAAGAAAACTACACAGCACCAAGTGTTTAGTTGTTAGACTAAACCAGTATGAAACCTTCAAGACAAAGTGTTTAGTTGTTAGACTAAACCAGTATGAAAACTACAGGACCAAGTGTTTAGTTGTTAGACTAAACCAGTAAGAAAACTACAGGACCAAGTGTTTAGTTGTTAGACTAAACCAGTAAGAAAACTACAGGACCAAGTGTTTAGTTGTTAGACTAAACCAGTAAGAAAACTACAGGACCAAGTGTTTAGTTGTTAGACTAAACCAGTAAGAAAACTACAGGACCAAGTGTTTAGTTGTTAGACTAAACCAGTATGAAAACTACAGGACCAAGTGTTTAGTTGTTAGACTAAACCAGTAAGAAAACTACAGCACCAAGTGTTTAGTTGTTAGACTAAACCAGTATGAAAACTACAGCACCAAGTGTTTAGTTGTTAGACTAAACCAGTATGAAAACTACAGGACCAAGTGTTTAGTTGTTAGATTAAACCAGTATGAAAACTACAGGACCAAGTGTTTAGTTGTTAGACTAAACCAGTATGAAAACTACAGGACCAAGTGTTTAGTTGTTAGACTAAACCAGTAAGAAAACTACAGCACCAAGTGTTTAGTTGTTAGACTAAACCAGTAAGAAAACTACAGGACCAAGTGTTTAGTTGTTAGACTAAACCAGTAAGAAAACTACAGGACCAAGTGTTTAGTTGTTAGACTAAACCAGTATGAAAACTACAGCACCAAGTGTTTAGTTGTTAGACTAAACCAGTAAGAAAACTACAGCACCAAGTGTTTAGTTGTTAGACTAAACCAATAAAAAACTACAGGACCAAGTGTTTAGTTGTTAGACTAAACCAGTAAGAAAACTACAGGACCAAGTGTTTAGTTGTTAGACTAAACCAGTATGAAAACTACAGGACCAAGTGTTTAGTTGTTAGACTAAACCAGTAAGAAAACTACAGGACCAAGTGTTTAGTTGTTAGACTAAACCAGTAAGAAAACTACAGGACCAAGTGTTTAGTTGTTAGACTAAACCAGTATGAAAACTACAGCACCAAGTGTTTAGTTGTTAGACTAAACCAGTAAGAAAACTACAGCACCAAGTGTTTAGTTGTTAGACTAAACCAGTATGAAAACTACAGGACCAAGTGTTTAGTTGTTAGACTAAACCAGTAAGAAAACTACAGGACCAAGTGTTTAGTTGTTAGACTAAACCAGTATGAAAACTACAGGACCAAGTGTTTAGTTGTTAGACTAAACCAGTATGAAAACTACAGGACCAAGTGTTTAGTTGTTAGACTAAACCAGTATGAAAACTACAGGACCAAGTGTTTAGTTGTTAGACTAAACCAGTATGAAAACTACAGGTGTTTAGTTGTTAGACTAAACCAAGTACAGGACCAAGTGTTTAGTTGTTAGACTAAACCTGTATGAAAACTACAGCACCAAGTGTTTAGTTGTTAGACTAAACCAGTATGAAAACTACAGCACCAAGTGTTTAGTTGTTAGACTAAACCAGTATGAAAACTACAGCACCAAGTGTTTAGTTGTTAGACTAAACCAGTAAGAAAACTACAGGACCAAGTGTTTAGTTGTTAGACTAAACCAGTAAGAAAACTACAGGACCAAGTGTTTAGTTGTTAGACTAAACCAGTAAGAAAACTACAGGACCAAGTGTTTAGTTGTTAGACTAAACCAGTATGAAAACTACAGGACCAAGTGTTTAGTTGTTAGACTAAACCAGTATGAAAACTACAGCACCAAGTGTTTAGTTGTTAGACTAAACCAGTATGAAAACTACAGCACCAAGTGTTTAGTTGTTAGACTAAACCAGTAAGAAAACTACAGGACCAAGTGTTTAGTTGTTAGACTAAACCAGTAAGAAAACTACAGGACCAAGTGTTTAGTTGTTAGACTAAACCAGTATGAAAACTAAACCAAGTGTTTAGTTGTTAGACTAAACCAGTAAGAAAACTACAGGACCAAGTGTTTAGTTGTTAGACTAAACCAGTATGAAAACTACAGGACCAAGTGTTTAGTTGTTAGACTAAACCAGTATGAAAACTACAGCACCAAGTGTTTACTATGAAAACTACAGGACCAAGTGTTTAAGACTACAGGACCAAGTGTTTAAGAAAACTACAGGACCAAGTGTTTAGTTGTTAAACTAAACTAGTATGAAAACAACATCACCAAGTGTTTAGTTGTTAGACTAAACCAGTATGAAAACTACAGCACCAAGTGTTTAGTTGTTAGACTAAACCAGTAAGAAAACTACAGGACCAAGTGTTTAGTTGTTAGACTAAACCAGTAAGAAAACTACAGGACCAAGTGTTTAGTTGTTAGACTAAACCAGTATGAAAACTACAGGACCAAGTGTTTAGTTGTTAGACTAAACCAGTAAGAAAACTACAGCACCAAGTGTTTAGTTGTTAGACTAAACCAGTAAGAAAACTACAGGACCAAGTGTTTAGTTGTTAGACTAAACCAGTAAGAAAACTACAGGACCAAGTGTTTAGTTGTTAGACTAAACCAGTACTACAGGACCAAGTGTTTAGTTGTTAGACTAAACCAGTAAGAAAACTACAGGACCAAGTGTTTAGTTGTTAGACTAAACCAGTAAGAAAACTACAGCACCAAGTGTTTAGTTGTTAGACTAAACCAGTATGAAAACTACAGGACCAAGTGTTTAGTTGTTAGACTAAACCAGTAAGAAAACTACAGGACCAAGTGTTTAGTTGTTAGACTAAACCAGTAAGAAAACTACAGGACCAAGTGTTTAGTTGTTAGACTAAACCAGTATGAAAACTACAGGACCAAGTGTTTAGTTGTTAGACTAAACCAGTAAGAAAACTACAGGACCAAGTGTTTAGTTGTTAGACTAAACCAGTATGAAAACTACAGGACCAAGTGTTTAGTTGTTAGACTAAACCAGTAAGAAAACTAAAGGACCAATTGTTTAGTTGTTAGACTAAACCAGTATGAAAACTACAGGACCAAGTGTTTAGTTGTTAGACTAAACCAGTATGAAAACTACAGGACCAAGTGTTTAGTTGTTAGACTAAACCAGTATGAAAACTACAGCACCAAGTGTTTAGTTGTTAGACTAAACCAGTATGAAAACTACAGCACCAAGTGTTTAGTTGTTAGACTAAACCAGTATGAAAACTACAGGACCAAGTGTTTAGTTGTTAGACTAAACCAGTATGAAAACTACAGGACCAAGTGTTTAGTTGTTAGACTAAACCAGTAAGAAAACTACAGGACCAAGTGTTTAGTTGTTAGACTAAACCAGTAAGAAAACTACAGGACCAAGTGTTTAGTTGTTAGACTAAACCAATAAGAAAACTACAGGACCAAGTGTTTAGTTGTTAGACTAAACCAGTAAAAAACTACAGCACCAAGTGTTTAGTTGTTAGACTAAACCAGTAAGAAAACTACAGGACAAGTGTTTAGTTGTTAGACTAAACCAGTAAGAAAACTACAGGACCAAGTGTTTAGTTGTTAGACTAAACCAGTAAGAAAACTACAGGACCAAGTGTTTAGTTGTTAGACTAAACCAGTATGAAAACTACAGGACCAAGTGTTTAATTGTTAGACTAAAACAATAAGAAAACTACAGGGCCAAGTGTTTAGTTGTTAGACTAAACCAGTATGAAAACTACAGGACCAAGTGTTTAGTTGTTAGACTAAACCAATAAAAAACTACAGGACCAAGTGTTTAGTTGTTAGACTAAACCAGTAAGAAAACTACAGGACCAAGTGTTTAGTTGTTAGACTAAACCAGTATGAAAACTACAGGACCAAGTGTTTAGTTGTTAGACTAAACCAGTATGAAAACTACAGGACCAAGTGTTTAGTTGTTAGACTAAACCAGTATGAAAACTACAGGACCAAGTGTTTAGTTGTTAGACTAAACCAGTATGAAAACTACAGGACCAAGTGTTTAGTTGTTAGACTAAACCAGTATGAAAACTACAGGACCAAGTGTTTAGTTGTTAGACTAAACCAGTAAGAAAACTACAGGACCAAGTGTTTAGTTGTTAGACTAAACCAGTAAGAAAACTACAGGACCAAGTGTTTAGTTGTTAGACTAAACCAGTAAGAAAACTACAGCACCAAGTGTTTAGTTGTTAGACTAAACCAGTATGAAAACTACAGGACCAAGTGTTTAGTTGTTAGACTAAACCAGTATGAAAACTACAGGACCAAGTGTTTAGTTGTTAGACTAAACCAGTATGAAAACTACAGGACCAAGTGTTTAGTTGTTAGACTAAACCAGTATGAAAACTACAGGACCAAGTGTTTAGTTGTTAGACTAAACCAGTAAGAAAACTACAGGACCAAGTGTTTAGTTGTTAGACTAAACCAGTAAGAAAACTACAGGACCAAGTGTTTAGTTGTTAGACTAAACCAGTAAGAAAACTACAGCACCAAGTGTTTAGTTGTTAGACTAAACCAGTAAGAAAACTACAGGACCAAGTGTTTAGTTGTTAGACTAAACCAGTAAAAACTACAGGACCAAGTGTTTAGTTGTTAGACTAAACCAGTAAGAAAACTACAGGACCAAGTGTTTAGTTGTTAGACTAAACCAGTAAGAAAACTACAGGACCAAGTGTTTAGTTGTTAGACTAAACCAGTATGAAAACAGCACCAAGTGTTTAGTTGTTAGACTAAACCAAGAAAACTACAGTGTTTAGTTGTTAGACTAAACCAGTAAGAAAACTACAGCACCAAGTGTTTAGTTGTTAGACTAAACCAGTAAGAAAACTACAGGACCAAGTGTTTAGTTGTTAGACTAAACCAGTAAGAAAACTACAGGACCAAGTGTTTAGTTGTTAGACTAAACCAGTATGAAAACTACAGCACCAAGTGTTTAGTTGTTAGACTAAACCAGTATGAAAACTACAGGACCAAGTGTTTAGTTGTTAGACTAAACCAGTAAGAAAACTACAGGACCAAGTGTTTAGTTGTTAGACTAAACCAGTAAAAAAACTACAGACCAAGTGTTTAGTTGTTAGACTAAACAGTATGAAAACTACAGGACCAAGTGTTTAGTTGTTAGACTAAACCAGTAAGAAAACTACAGCACCAAGTGTTTAGTTGTTAGACTAAACCAGTATGAAAACTACATCACCAAGTGTTTAGTTGTTAGACTAAACCAGTATGAAAACTACAGGACCAAGTGTTTAGTTGTTAGACTAAACCAGTAAGAAAACTACAGCACCAAGTGTTTAGTTGTTAGACTAAACCAGTATGAAAACTACAGGACCAAGTGTTTAGTTGTTAGACTAAACCAGTAAGAAAACTACAGGACCAAGTGTTTAGTTGTTAGACTAAACCAGTATGAAAACTACAGGACCAAGTGTTTAGTTGTTAGACTAAACCAGTAAGAAAACTACAGGACCAAGTGTTTAGTTGTTAGACTAAACCAGTATGAAAACTACAGCACCAAGTGTTTAGTTGTTAGACTAAACCAGTATGAAAACTACAGCACCAAGAGTTTAGTTGTTAGACCAAACCAATAAAAAACTACAGGACCAAGTGTTTAGTTGTTAGACTAAACCAGAAAGAAAACTACAGGACCATGTGTTTAGTTGTTAGACTAAACCAGTAAGAAAACTGCAGCACCAAGTGTTTAAGACTAAACCAGTATGAAAACTACAGGACCAAGTGTTTAGTTGTTAGACTAAACCAGTATGAAAACTACAGGACCAAGTGTTTAGTTGTTAGACTAAACCAGTATGAAAACTACAGGACCAAGTGTTTAGTTGTTAGACTAAACCAGTAAGAAAACTACAGCACCAAGTGTTTAGTTGTTAGACTAAACCAGTATGAAAACTACAGGACCAAGTGTTTAGTTGTTAGACTAAACCAGTAAGAAAACTACAGGACCAAGTGTTTAGTTGTTAGACTAAACCAGTATGAAAACTACAGCACCAAGTGTTTAGTTGTTAGACTAAACCAGTATGAAAACTACAGCACCAAGTGTTTAGTTGTTAGACTAAACCAGTAAGAAAACTACAGGACCAAGTGTTTAGTTGTTAGACTAAACCAGTAAGAAAACTACAGGACCAAGTGTTTAGTTGTTAGACTAAACCAGTAAGAAAACTACAGGACCAAGTGTTTAGTTGTTAGACTAAACCAGTATGAAAACTTCAAGACAAAGTGTTTAGTTGTTAGACTAAACCAGTATGAAAACTACAGGACCAAGTGTTTAGTTGTTAGACTAAACCAGTAAGAAAACTACAGGACCAAGTGTTTAGTTGTTAGACTAAACCAGTATGAAAACTACAGCACCAAGTGTTTTGTTGTTAGACTAAACCAGTAAGAAAACTACAGCACCAAGTGTTTAGTTGTTAGACTAAACCAGTATGAAAACTACAGGACCAAGTGTTTAGTTGTTAGACTAAACCAGTAAGAAAACTACAGCACCAAGTGTTTAGTTGTTAGACTAAACCAGTAAGAAAACTACAGCACCAAGTGTTTAGTTGTCAGACTAAACCAGTAAAAAAACTACAGGACCAAGTGTTTAGTTGTTAGACTAAACCAGTAAGAAAACTACAGGACAAAGTGTTTAGTTGTTAGACTAAACCAGTAAGAAAACAGCAGTGTTTAGTTGTTACCCAAGTGTTTAGTTGTTAGACTAAACCAAGTGTTTAGTTGTTAAAAACCAGTACAGGACCAAGTGTTTAGTTGTTAGACTAAACCAGTATGAAAACTACAGGACCAAGTGTTTAGTTGTTAGACTAAACCAGTAAGAAAACTACAGGACCAAGTGTTTAGTTGTTAGACTAAACCAGTATGAAAACTACAGGACCAAGTGTTTAGTTGTTAGACTAAACCAGTAAGAAAACTACAGGACCAAGTGTTTAGTTGTTAGACTAAACCAGTATGAAAACTACAGGACCAAGTGTTTAGTTGTTAGACTAAACCAGTAAGAAAACTACAGGACCAAGTGTTTAGTTGTTAGACTAAACCAGTAAGAAAACTACAGGACCAAGTGTTTAGTTGTTAGACTAAACCAGTAAGAAAACTACAGGACCAAGTGTTTAGTTGTTAGACTAAACCAGTAAGAAAACTACAGGACCAAGTGTTTAGTTGTTAGACTAAACCAGTAGTTGTTAGAAAACTAGTGTTTAGTTGTTAGACTAAACCAGTATGAAAACTACAGGACCAAGTGTTTAGTTGTTAGACTAAACCAGTAAGAAAACTACAGGACCAAGTGTTTAGTTGTTAGACTAAACCAGTAAGAAAACTACAGGACCAAGTGTTTAGTTGTTAGACTAAACCAGTAAGAAAACTACAGGACCAAGTGTTTAGTTGTTAGACTAAACCAGTAAGAAAACTACAGGACCAAGTGTTTAGTTGTTAGACTAAACCAGTATGAAAACTACAGGACCAAGTGTTTAGTTGTTAGACTAAACCAGTAAGAAAACTACAGGACCAAGTGTTTAGTTGTTAGACTAAACCAGTAAGAAAACTACAGGACCAAGTGTTTAGTTGTTAGACTAAACCAGTATGAAAACTACAGGACCAAGTGTTTAGTTGTTAGACTAAACCAGTAAACCAAACTACAGGACCAAGTGTTTAGTTGTTAGACTAAACCAGTATGAAAACTACAGGACCAAGTGTTTAGTTGTTAGACTAAACCAGTATGAAAACTACAGGACCAAGTGTTTAGTTGTTAGACTAAACCAGTAAGAAAACTACAGGACCAAGTGTTTAGTTGTTAGACTAAACCAGTAAGAAAACTACAGGACCAAGTGTTTAGTTGTTAGACTAAACCAGTATGAAAACTACAGGACCAAGTATTTAGTTGTTAGACTAAACCAGTATGAAAACTACAGCACCAAGTGTTTAGTTGTTAGACTAAACCAGTAAGAAAACTACAGACCAAGTGTTTAGTTGTTAGACTAAACCAATAAAAAAACTACAGGACCAAGTGTTTAGTTGTTAGACTAAACCAGTAAGAAAAACTACAGGACCAAGTGTTTAGTTGTTAGACTAAACCAGTAAGAAAACTACAGTGTTTAGTTGTTAGACTAAACCAGTAAGAAAACTACAGGACCAAGTGTTTAGTTGTTAGACTAAACCAAAAGAAAACTACAGCACCAAGTGTTTAGTTGCTAGACTAACCCAGTATGAAAACTACAGGACCAAGTGTTTAGTTGTTAGACTAAACCAGTAAGAAAACTACAGGACCAAGTGTTTAGTTGTTAGACTAAACCAGTAAGAAAACTACAGCACCAAGTGTTTAGTTGTTAGACTAAACCAGTATTGAAAACTACAGGACCAAGTGTTTAGTTGTTAGACTAAACCAGTAAGAAAACTACAGGACCAAGTGTTTAGTTGTTAGACTAAACCAGTAAGAAAACTACAGCACCAAGTGTTTAGTTGTTAGACTAAACCAGTATGAAAACTACAGGACCAAGTGTTTAGTTGTTAGACTAAACCAGTAAGAAAACTACAGCACCAAGTGTTTAGTTGTTAGACTAAACCAGTATGAAAAACTACAGGACCAAGTGTTTAGTTGTTAGACTAAACCAGTATTGTTAGAAAACTACTACAGCACCAAGTGTTTAGTTGTTAGACTAAACCAGTAAGAAAACTACAGGACCAAGTGTTTAGTTGTTAGACTAAACCAGTACTACGGGACAAAGTGTTTAGTTGTTAGACTAAACCAATAAGAAAACTACAGGACCAAGTGTTTAGTTGTTAGACTAAACCAGTAAGAAAACTACAGGACCAAGTGTTTAGTTGTTAGACTAAACCAGTATGAAAACTACAGGACCAAGTGTTTAGTTGTTAGACTAAACCAGTAAGAAAACTACAGGTGTTTAGTTGTTAGACTAAACCAGTATGAAAACTGTGTTTAGTTGTTAGACTAAACCAGTAAGAAACTACAGCACCAAGTGTTTAGTTGTTAGACTAAACCAGTATGAAAACTACAGCACCAAGTGTTTAGTTGTTAGACTAAACCAGTATGAAAACTACAGGACCAAGTGTTTAGTTGTTAGACTAAACCAGTATGAAAACTACAGCACGAAGTGTTTAGTTGTTAGACTAAACCAGTATGAAAACTACAGGACCAAGTGTTTAGTTGTTAGAAAACCAGTAAGAAAACTACAGGACCAAGTGTTTAGTTGTTAGAATAAACCAGTAAGAAAACTACAGGACCAAGTGTTTAGTTGTTAGACTATACCAGTATGAAAACTACAGGACCAAGTGTTTAGTTGTTAGACTAAACCAGTAAGAAAACTACAGGACCAAGTGTTTAGTTGTTAGACTAAACCAGTATGAAAAACTACAGGACCAAGTGTTTAGTTGTTAGACTAAACCAGTATGAAAACTACAGGACCAAGTGTTTAGTTGTTAGACTAAACCAGTAAGAAAACTACAGGACCAAGTGTTTAGTTGTTAGACTAAACCAGTATGAAAACTACAGGACCAAGTGTTTAGTTGTTAGACTAAACCAGTAAGAAAACTACAGCACCAAGTGTTTAGTTGTTAGACTAAACCAGTATGAAAACTACAGGACCAAGTGTTTAGTTGTTAGACTAAACCAGTATGAAAACTACAGGACCAAGTGTTTAGTTGTTAGACTAAACCAGTATGAAAACTACAGGACCAAGTGTTTAGTTGTTAGACTAAACCAGTATGAAAAAACTACAGGACCAAGTGTTTAGTTGTTAGACTAAACCAGTAAGAAAACTACAGCACCAAGTGTTTAGTTGTTAGACTAAACCAAGTATAAGAAAACTACAGCACCAAGTGTTTAG